>NW_009714122.1:0-24954 GCF_000703405.1 Apaloderma vittatum | reverse complement strand
GAGCCATTGACCACAACTCTTTGAGTGCCACTATCCAGCCAGTTCTCTATTCGCCGAGTAGTCCATCTGTCAAATCCATGTCTCTCCATTTCAGAGACAAGGATGTCATGTGGGACAATGTCAAACGCCTTGCACAAGTCCAGGAAAATGACATCCGTTGCTTTTCCCATGTCAACCAGCACGGTAGCTTTGTCGTAGAAGGCCACTAAATTAGTCAGGCATGACTTACCCCTAGTGAAGCCATGCTGGCTATCACCAACCACTTGTTTACTTTTTATGTGGCTTAGTACAGGTTCCAGATTGTGGCATGACCATTGTCTTATTTATGTCAGATACAAATAATTCTGCTAGGTCAAGTGAACTATGTAAAATATTCATGACAAGTGGATGACTTTCTAAAAAGGATTGGGGAAGGAGATAGTAGAGACTCACAGAAATGTCAGAAACTTGTAGTCTGAGTGCTCTAATGAGAAAGTTGAGATAGTTAATACTTTCACCAGCACACATGGAATATGTCTGTAAATTACTGTTTGTTTCAGTGACTTTCCTTGCTAATTTTAAGCGATTTTTTCTTTTTTTCTTTTCCTCTCTGAACACACTATCCTCTTGTATGCATGCAAATAATTTACCTTTTTGAGGTATGCATTGACATTAAGCATTCACTTCTGAATATCTCTAACATCCTTGTTTTGTTATGGTTATAAAGCCCAGGGAATGTTGCAAACTCTAACTTTACCTAAACAGAAAACATTTTTTCTTGTGGTTTAATACCTTAGAACATATTGAAGGAAGTCAAGGCACTGTAACAGACATCTCCATAGTAAATATTCAAGAGGATAGCAGAAGCTTCTTTGGAAGTCAAAATTACAGAAAGCTTAACATTTGTAAAGTTGATGTTGCACTTCTTATTCTCAACATTCCTAGTAACTTCCGTGGGAATAACTCTCCTTCCCCCAGGAGTCTGCTAAGTATCTTTGTAAATCTAACCAGAGAAATATTTATAGCCTCTCTACTGTAAAAATATAGCTTCCTTGCCTAACTAATGTATTTTTGTATGGGAAGGAATCTTGTACTGCTAATACACAATATACCAGTTATGTCTCTAGCAAATGTTCAGACAGTTAAAAAATGTGATTATAATCTGTGCATTACCATTAATTGCCAGGCTGACTAGAAATTATATATAAGCATTTAATAATCATGGTCTGATAATAAGTGAGGGTTTCTTTCTGTCACAATCAGAGATTTATAGTCAGGTTGACTTTAACTGTGGTATGATTCTCATACAAAATATTTTCAACTTGAGCCCCTTTAGCATTAAGTCTCATGCAGAACATTTTTAGTTAACATATGTCATGGGTTTGTGCCTGGCGAGGTTTTCTGGTAGGAGAGGGAGGGCTATGAGGGATGGCTCCTTGAGAAACTTGAGTCTCCCCCAACCCACCTCTGGCCAAGGTCAGGCCAGCCAGCACCTCTGCAATAAATGTATTTAAGAAGAGAAACCTATCAGGGCAGCCTCTTTGTCCCTGTGACCTGTCTTTTGGTTTGGGAACTTTTTCTGTTTGGAGGATGGGCAGATGAGAAAAGAGCAAAACACGGATTAGGTGGGGAAAGGTAGGGAGAAAGGCAGCAGAGTATAGCATTTCCCCAGAGTCTCACGATGAGTGAGATGACAGGGTAATGTTTTTTTGTGAAGCAAGTAGATCATTGGTGGTGAAATGTCCAGGATGGAGTGGTACGTGAAGGATCTCATGCCAGGAGCAAGAAAGCGACCCACAGCTCCAAGGAGGAGTCCACACTGAAGGAAAGGATTCACCTGGAGGGAGAGATTGTCTCCCGTGAGATGGACACCACATGGCAGTAAGGGAAGACTGCAAGGAGCCCTCTTTCCCAAGAAGTAAGGACTGCCAGATGGACTGCCCTGCCCTTGTGCTGTTGAAAGGGAGGAGGCAGCTGAGAAGAAGGGAGAGTTGGAGGGGAAGTGTATTTAAGATCAAGTTGTATTTATTTATGTATTCCTCTCATTATCCTACTGTGAGCTAGGTAATAACTGGTGGTAGTAAACTAAATTTATATTTTCTCCCGAAGTGTACTTTAGTTTTCACCTGTGACCATAAGTGATGAATGAACCCTCTCTGCCCTAATCATAATTCTTGAGCCTGAAGAGACAAGGGTGGGAAGGGGAGTGAGTGAGTGGTCATATGGCATTTTGTTGTTGGCCCAGGCAGCCAGCTCAGAACATGACACCATGTTTCTCAGAGCTATCCCACAACCAGTGATATTTCTAAAGCCATTAGAGTCAAGCTTTCATTATTTGTCATAAACAAGGATCCAGATTCCCAGATAGGGAGGGATTCCCAGAATTCCCAGATTCCCAGGATTCCCAGATTCCCAGGATTCCAGGGATTCCCAGATAGGGAAGGGATGAACTACAAAGAATAATGTTCTTCCAGTACTTAGAAAGACTGGTGCTTGTCTGCTTTTTCAAGGTGCAATGTTCCTCTGACAGTTTTTGCTGTTTTCCTACAACATACTTAATTCTGGCATTATAAATAAAATCTAAATCTGAAATTGATTTTAATATTGTCCCATTCAAAATATTCAATAGTTATCTAAACATCTGAGCTCAGTAGATTTCCAAAAGTCAGAAAAAGAAGAACCTTAGAAGTCCCATTGTGTAAGCCATTAGAAATATTTCCTTGAGAAAAAAAAGAATAATACAGAAACAGATAAATAAAATCTAAATAGAATCCTTATTTTTTAATAAGTCCCAATCACAATTTAAACTTACTAAGTTGTTCTGGTAACATGCTTTGCCCTTCCTTCTTTTTCAAGAAAATTATTTTAGTATGAATGTGACTTTAATGTGAAAATTTACAGATTTAAATCGAAATAGTTCTTTGCTTAGTCGCAACTCCAAGACTTCTCTTGCTTTCATTAGCTGACATATTCACCAACAATTAATGTTATAACTTTATCTATATATTTATGCAAGCCAAATATGAAATATATTTCATTCATTGATCCATGGACACCAAACAGATTATGTGTTTCTCTCCATTGTCAACTCTCACTTTTTTTCCAGAAATTGTGCTGCCAACCTGCAGAGGTTTCACTGTTATCAGATAAAACAGTTCACTAAGCTTGACAAAGACATACAAAAAATACTTTCTTCTTCTGTCTACCTGTCATATGTTAAAGCTGGGCTGGCCACTAACACGGACAGATGCTCTCTAACCCCCTCTTCCCCCGCCTAAATGGGAAGGAAAAAGGAAATGAGGCAGAGAAACTTTAGGGTTAGAGAAGAAAAAAAAACTAGAACAGCTTTAATGAAACAATAATAGAAATAATAGTGGAATAAAAGTAAAGAACTATATACAGCTATAGATAGTAGCCTGATATCAAACCCAGCTCCCTCCCCTGATATCAATCACCACTCTTGCTGCAGAGGAGGAGGCACTGGGGAAGCCCCAGGCTGAGCGGCGGTGGTGGGGAGCTGGATACAGGGAGCTGGATTTGGGAACGCAGGATTCGGATCAAAAGCAGGAGGTCAGATGAAGTCATCTCTGGACACCAGCCATTGCAGAAAGGGCAAAGAAGAAAAGGGAAAAAGGGGCCAAAACTCTCATGATCACTCAATTTATACTAAATATGACATATATGGGATGGAATACTCTCGTTGGTCACGTGTCCTGTCTATTACTCCCCAGAAGTGCAACCTTTAAATTCCTTGTGATCCCTCTTACTACCCGGCACCCCCAGCATGGCACACAAGAGCCAGCAGTGGCCTTGGTCACTGTAAGAATAAGTATCAGCAAGAGCCTTTCTGCATCCCAGTCCCAGGCAGTAACTGTAAACATCAGGTGTTATCACTGCCAGTAGCACACACTGTCTGCAAAAACATGCTGCTAAATTCCGCATGTGCAGCCTTTTAGAAGAGACTAAACTGAAAAGCAAAAATCACTAAACAGGACTGGGTTTTAGCTACACCCCAGACACTGCCCCTTTCCTTTGTATTTATCTCTTTTTTCCAAACACTTTATATAATTTAGTGATTCTTTTTGCCTTAGAGATTTCTTAAAAGGCAGGTGAGAACTTTTTCAGAAACATATTTTCACAGGGAAATTTATCAAGTAATTTGAATTAAACGTATTTTCAAAGGAAATTTTTTCAAAGGTAAAAGTTATTCTAGATTTGATTCAGTTACTTTAATCTATAAAGCAATATTGCAATCACAAAACCAGTTTGAGATTTCTAGCAGCGGATTAAAGATAATGCCTTTGAAATTAGGATGGATGCAGATTTTTCATGTTAAACATTTGATAAATTTGTGGTTGTTAATTACATGCTTGTTAAAGAATAAATTTGAAGTTTTCTACTTTTTGAATTTCTCTGGTTACATTCTGTTCTCCATTTCCAACTCAGAAAAATGTTAGATTTCTGTTCAACTACTAGTTTCCTAAGCTGTGTTTAACCTCGTACATACTCCTTCACTTGTATTTGTATTTTTCTAGTCTCTTTTGAAAGGATTGTGTTAAGAATGTACACAAGAGTGTCAAAGGAAATATAGTATTCTATATGAATCAATTTGAATTTTATAATAGCATCATGGATTTGGGAAAGAAAAATCTTTTTTTTTTTTAATAAACTTGTCTACTTTTGCAGTTCACATGCCTATATTTTTCCCAACAAAAATAAGACTAAGCGAAGATTAAAAACCACACACGTATTTAGTTTATCATATCAGAGTATTGTAGCAACTCAAGAACTGGACTTACTGTAGTAAATCAGGCACTGAAGTGGAATGAATTCTGATAGTTGAAGAATATACAAATGAAGAAAAAAGGACACTCTGATTACAAGGAGACATGTCTATCTTTAGAAGTTAGCTTGATAGACACATTAAAGATGAAATCTTATTTTACTTTGACAAGAACACACATTTTCTTAAGTTCTAAATGTATTCATCTACTTGCAACATATTCATAGAATCGTAAATCACAGAATCATAGAATGGCCTAAGCTGGAAGGGACCTTAGAGACAATTTCAATCCAGCCTCCTTGCCTCCAGGGACTCTACCTCTCGACTAGATCAGGTAATGCATGGGGACCAAACGGGAATCGAACCCACGATCTTAGCATTGTTAGCGCTATACTCAACTGACTGAGCTAACTGGCTCTTATGTTCATAATTTATGCAGAAGATATTAAAGACAAAAATCTTCTGAGGGGAACTCTGTAAGTCCTTGATTTTAAGATTTTCCTTGAATTTTCACTGCAGAAAAAATGAAAAAAAATAAAGCAAGGACCTGGTGACCCACAGAACTACTGCCCTCTAACTGTACTCTAAAATCTTGCTTCTTCATCGATTATTTCCTTCTGATATATTATAACATATGCTGACCAATATCTGAGATTAAATTCTTCTGTCTCTGCCCTTTTTTGGAGAATTGGATAATCTCTCACGTCTCTCTTCCATCAAACATTATCACAGGTTTGGTGATCCTTCATTTCTGAGAAACTGAATTTATCAGACTATTTGTTGTCTAGTTTTTCATAAATCTACTTCCTATCTGTGCCCTGTGGTAATAACCTATGATATAGGCTTTGGAGAACAAGTACTTAGGAGAGTTACAGGCTCACCGGTCTTGGGTCTATAGACCAATCTCTGTAGCAAGTGCTGAACATATACTTCTGTGTTATAAAACCACATGAGAGGTTGCTGCCACTGCTGCTGTCACTAACAGATGAACTGGAGGGTGAAAGGAAGGAAGGAGAACAGTGACAGCAGTTGCTGCTTCACAGTTTTCCATCAGTTTTCATTGGCAGCAACAGCCGTCTCCCAGATGTTGCAGGGACTCTTTGGCACTTGGTGCTTAGGCAGCTGTCCTGTGTCTTCTCAGAAGGAAAAAATTAGGCTGTGCAAAAAGATCTGCTGAAAAATGGAAGAAATTGCTAATGCCATTTATAACTCCCTTTGCCAGGAAATTATACATTTCTAAGTCCAAAAAATCAACCGGAGGAAGAAACAGTTCGTGTCACTTAAGCTACTTCAGAGATGAAAATTTGCTGGAAAGGAGTTACTGATCAGCCCCAAATCACAGAAGCCTGTGTTAGAAATGGTGACAGACATCAACTTTCATATTGACTAATGCTTGTACTCTGGCTAAAGGCCTCTTTCTTTTTCATGGTCTGTGAACACTGTGACTCAATTATGAAACTATATATATAAATAAAAACCACGAAGTAGTGATTGTGTATTTTCGAACTGAAAGAAAAAGTAAATACCCACAAAAACTTTACTCTATCTTTAGAATTATTATCAGTATAATCATGTTTGTTAAGAACTTTCTGAATAGACAAAAATGTTTGAAAGTAATAACAGTTTATATTAAAAAAGATGAAATTGAGATAATTTTAGTTGAATGGATAATTGGGTGACAGATATTATCTTGAACAGGGAGAAATGATCAAAGATCACAAAAGTCAGAAGAAAATCCTGGTAAAAATGGCCTAAGGAGCAAACCGATCTTCCAAAGAAACACTATATTCCTGCAATGAGCTGTTGCAGAGCATTGCAAACCATACCACCAAACTCATCAAAAAAGGTAAGTTAACAGTCTAAATCTCAACAAATGTAGCAATATTGCAACAACGTAAAACTGTTCTTCTGTATATCTAAAAGCCTGATATCATTTAGACATTGTTTCTGTATTCTAATGGTATTAATACGTATTAATTAATAAATAAATAAATAGTTCATTACCAATAAGGTGTTCCTTTTGATTTAATTAAGTTCAGCTGAGTGAAATTCGCTGCATATACATATATGAAATACATATTGGCAGAATGAAAAATAATTGCAATACTAAAAATTTACAGTAATTTATTTGCCTTTTATTACTGATGAAATGTAAGAATAAATGTGAGTTTTAAAAGCTTAGAAACAATTTTACCCATTGAAATGTTTCAAAACAAGGATAATGATTACTTGAAAATAACATTTTTAAACGTTAGGAGTCAGTCAAAATATGGTTTTGAAGCAGTAAAAATTTGCTTAGCAGAATTACTGTTATATAGCAAGCAGTCAGAAAACTGAAAGAACCTTTGCATCCAGCATGAAATATCAAATGCTGATGCTGACAACAGCAACAGAAAAGGCAAACAGAGGTCTTTTTATCTCGGACATGAATAACAGCTGCCATAACACAGAAATGACAGTAACTGCACACATTCTACATGGGAATCTGTCAATTGGCAAGATCTGCAAATGCCAATTTGCCTGGAAAGTCAAATAGTGACATTTTTCCAATTTTCTGAGCCAATCACACACTGGCTTTACTCCTACATATGTTTCCAGTACATAGTGTATAATTCAAAAATTCTCTTTAAATCTATTTTTATCAGAAGCAGACTAGCATTTATGATACTTTTCAACATCCTTCCTAAAAATGCTTTCAATTTAAAGGACAGTGCAAGCAAAGAAAGTTTCAGAATAAGCATAAAAAAATGTCTGGTATGCTTTCTTATAAGTAGAGAAAATTACAAGCAAAGAAAAGACAGTCAGATGCCGAGAATTGCTGAACTTTATCAGATTTAAGACTTTATTTATTAAACTTAAGATGTTATTTATTTTTACTGGTTGGTGAGAGGAAAAAAATAAACCAATAAATATAACTATCACTAAGTGTACTTTTAAAAAAAACCACCTCTTTCTTTACTTTTATAATTTAGTTGTAGTTTTCTTTGTATCACAGAGGCATGAATTATCATGAAAAATTGTGACAACTTCATAGCATTTGTAGCTGTTGCAGTAATAAAAAAAATAATTTGTTCATGACGGGCAAATGTTAATCCTGTAGAATGAAATAAAAGAATGGCATCTCTTTATTTGGTATGGCAATTTGAGGGAATAGTAATTAACTCATACTGATGTGGTAATTTTGAATTTTTACCCAAAAATAAATGGCAGCTTTCCTTTATGTTGCATCTTCAGCTTAATATATTTTCTGTGTATTCTAAAGCACAATAAAAAATTCTTCTGTGCACATATTTCATCTTACTACACAGGAATTACTCAATGTATCAGTAGGAGTATTAGTCAAAATAACACAAATATTAAATAATAAAACTGAGGAGGTATAGATGGAGATGGTGTTGACATTACATACACTTTTCTGAAATTCAAAATATTCAGCTGTAACTTAGTGGCAAATGTAGCTGACCTAACTGTTTCTTAGTTGTTGCTCACTAACTCATGTTTAACTTCTGGTTTCCTTAGACAAAGCCAGATAAAATAGCTTCTAATTCCCTCAAGAAACATTCAGTTGCACTGTAAAATCTTTTAGCAGTGAAGAATTCTAAAAGAAATGTCACTGTATTCTGCAGTCTAAGATAATTCCTTGAGGTCCTACATAGCAATATTTTAAAAAATAGAGGAACTATTTTTAAAATCTTGTTTTGTAATGCAGTAGTTTAGCTACAAGGTAAAATAATATTAATAATAATTAAAAGAATTCTAGTGAGCTTAAGACTCAAGCAAAATAAGAAAACAGATAACGTTCACTAAACTGTTAACTAAATTAAGAAGATCTACCCTCAAGCCGAATTCAATGCACCATATTACTAAGGGTGTCAAGTTAAATTCCCTTAAAATGATTGATAAATTTATAACTCGTACATGAGATTCCTGCTAATGTATTTTACAGCCCCCTGTGATAACAGTCACATTCTGAATATAGAAATATTTTGAGATAACTTTATTTACAAGTGATCCAAAGGATTGTTCAATCCATAGGGAGCAAGAAAGGGTGTCAGAAAATTTAAGTGCAGGTGTGGGTGATAGCTATAAATGTTGCATCAGGGGCAGGGGAGAAGAGCCTACTCGAGACATTAACATCCAATTAGTATCCTAAATGTCAGTAGTCCTCTATGTGGCTGTGCATTACCGTTGTTCTTGTTAATAGCGTTAGTCATCTGTCAACTGGTATGCCAGGTGAGATTCAAAAGTGATCCTAGTGTCCCTAGGTTTTAGGTCTTTTTTCACATCAGTCAGAATGATTTCTTTTGTACCAAGTCATCCTTTCTAATATTGTAATATTCTAATCCTTCACATGCTGCTGAAAGGTTCTTCTTCCTTTTAATTTTTTTACCTGAAATCTTATTACCGGATTTGTCTTAAGAAAAATTTTACTTCATCATATGTCTCAAACTGCAGAATTATTAAGTAAACCAACAATAAATTAGAGATAGTACCTTATCTAGTTCATGACTTGGAAGAATTCTATCCTATTGGGACAAAAGTCATTACAACATGTAAAAAAGAAACTCAAATTCAATGGGATGTAATAGACTGAAACAAGATGAATGAAAAATCCTGGCAGTTAAGATTTCAGGAGTGTGCTTATAACTCATCAGTCACTTCCTTCACCGTCTGGTCTTAAATTGTGTATATATTACAAAGTATGTAGTAACTTATCCATAAGAATGGTACTGCAACCTAGGCTAATTCCTGCAGAGTATTTAACATGAAAATAGGACAAAGTTCCTAAGTTAATAAGGTGTCTTCACTGGAACGTGGTTTTTTTCGGTTTCCAGAAATTGCATTTAGCTGATCAGATGTAGATACACCCAAGGAATGTTTTCCCTTGACTGTGTAGACTTCTTTAGAAATCATTTGGAAAAATACAGTCATGTTTAGTTCACAAATCCTCTCATCTCAGAGTAAACATAAAATAGTTCAGATGAAAGTGCTTGGTTTTCCCATTGACTATTAAGGAAGACAAATTCTGTGCACAGGTGTCTGAAGTTAGGTGAGACGAATTTAGTTGCCTGCAGAATACTTAGTCATACTTTCATGTTTTCATGTTGCCATTACAAAGATATGCCTGTTAGTTCTTCTGTTCTATCCTCTACTCACAGTATCTGTATGACAATTAGCACCTAGAGAAGTATCTCTTGCTCATAGTCACCTAACATACATTGTGTTGTTTAAACTAGGGTGATGCCGAAAGCACTGGAATGTGCCTTTCAGATAGTTCTGCTGGTGGTCGAACAAGTAATAAAATATTCATTTAACTAACAGAGGTGAAAATAATCTGCCAGACAAAATACAAGTGAAACAAAACAAAACAAAGCATCATGGGCTATTCTAGAGAATAAAGAATTCCTCAAATACCTTTAAGATAAAGATTCAAATTTCACTTCAACAACTGGTAGTTTCTCATGAAGACATCACTAAGAACAGCTCCAGGTGGCTAGAATGATACCTCAGAATCCGGTAGTCTAAATGGCAGCACAGATGGCTTAGTTAATTTGTTTAAAGCCTTTAAATCACGCAAAACAACTCTGAACAGTGGTTTTCTAATTTGAAAACAAATTGAGTGTCCCATCTTCAGTGTCACTAACTGCCTTGAATGTACGTTAAAAATGATGCCTTTGCCAAAAAATTCTATTTCTTTAAAAGTTCGTGTATAATTTTCCGTAAGACTAGGGTTTCAAACAGTACTCAGTTTCTGATATGTCACTTAACTCCAAAACCTTCTTTGAAAAGGATGGAAAACGCATAGTATATTTCAATGTGGATTAATACATGGAACAGGCAACATGAATATTTTTCAAATCTTCACCTTTTCTATTTATAAGTAAGTTGTCTGGCTTCAGTCATTAATAAAATGACCCCTTTAAGACAGATTTGTGGCAGCATAGGTGGTTTGCATAGAGATTATAACTGGTCATCATATTTACTAATTTTTATTTAATCCAGTGTTTCTATATTCATATGTATCATCTTGCTATTGAAAAAATAAAACAAAAATGAAACAAAGCTAACTGTAACATTAATATTATTTAAAATGTCTCTGTTTCATTCAACGCTGTTCCAAATACTAAATTTCTTCTAGCTGTTCTATTGCAGCCAGTTCAGATAAATGATCTGGCAGCATATGATGTTGTTAAGTGTATTCAGGCACTTAGCAGCACTGACATCAGATGCTGGCATCCTTTGTTTTGAAACAGCATTTGATCCAGAATGAACTAGCTGTACTTGCAGATTTAGTGCAGTAAAGCAAAAAATTATGGGTCTTACGTTGCATCTAGAATTTGGATGACCTCCAGGAAAAGCTCAAAACTAAACACCTCATACCTTTTGCAGGAGGATTTTGGTGCTGCTGAGGACAGAATTGCCTTGTATATTTTGACTTCTAATTACTTAGTGAAAAATGTTTGATGCTTCACTGTTGGGATTTTTCTTTGTTCATTTGGGTAGTTGTTGTTTTTTCCACCTGCTTGCTAAACAACATACAGGTAAGATACCATGTTGAGCCATAAAGTCTCATGCCAGGATGAGAGTAGGAAACAGTGTTGTACTCATAAAAATATTTTTCAGTGAAGAAGGACAAGGGAATAGAAACAATAGCCATTTGAAAAATACCACCAAAAATCTGTATTTAGAACTAAAAATGCCACCAAATTAACTTTGAATCTTTGAGGCCTCATTTATCTGTCATATACCTCTCTTGTGCTGGTTTACATTCCACTTCCATTTTTGTTTCTTCATGGCTGCATTTGACAATGTATTATTTGTATTAACCCTTACACAACCGCTTCACAATGCTTTATACACCCGACTGAAAAACACATATGTCTGAAATAAATATGCATTAATATATACTTTTCAATTACAAAGATCTTCCTATGGCAGGCTATATTCTTATTTGAACTTCAGATTTTAGGAAATCTAAGGTAGAAAAAAAAGCTGCTTGGAAATTATTAATATTACAAAAATATTTTGATTAATTTAATTATATCTTTACAGAATGCTAAAGAATACTAATTCCTTAGTATATAATTTTTGTGCAGTGTGCACATTACGTATCGTGTTTCATATAACATGTTCCAGTGGTTAATTTTCCAAGTGTGAATTTGAATAAAAAGAATATATCAGGATAAAAATAGTCAACAAATCTAACTATGCATGATTTTTTTTTTTGCTGGATTCTAAAAAAACTCCACAAAATCCTTTGTAAGAAGAAAATTAATTTGTTATCATACTATGGTAATTGTCTGGAATTATCATAGACTCAATACAATATACATTAACACATATTCTAGAATTACAGAATGGTTTGGATTGGAAGGGACCTATAAAAGGTCATTTGGTCCACTACCCTTTCAATGAGCAAGGACATCTTTAAGTAGATCTGGTTGTTCAGAGTCCCATCCCAGCTGATTTTGAGTGTTTCCAAACTTGGGGCACCTGGGCAACTTGTTCCAGTGTTTCACCACCCTCACTGTAGAATATTTCTTCCATATATCTAGTCTAAATCTACCTACTTTCAGTTTAAAACCATTACCCATTGTTCTGTCACTACAGTTCCCACTAAACTGAAAATCTCCATCTCTCTTAGAGGTTTTCTTCAAGTACCAAAAGGCTGTAACACCGTGTCACTGGAGCCTTTACTTCTCCAGGCTGAACAACCCCAACTCTCCCAGCTTGTCCTCACAGGAGAGGTGTTCCAGCCCTTTGAACATTTTTGTGGCCCTCCTCTGGACCTTCTCCAGCAGGTACCTGTCCTTCTTGTGCTGACGACCTTAGAGCTGAACACAGTAGTGCAGGTGGGTCTCATAAGAGCAGGGCAGAGGGGTAGAATCATTGTATTGGGTCAGACCGAGGTGAAGTTAATCTTCCCACAGCAGCTCTCTCGGTGCTATGTTTCTGGAGTGGTAGCTAGAAGGGTGCTGATAGCACACCAGTGCTTTGGCTGCTGCTGAGCAGTGCTCACATGGCACGAAGGCTGTGGTTTTCCAACGGTCCCCCAACAGTAGGCTGGGGGTGGGCAACATCTTGGGAGGAGACACAGCCGGGCCAGCTGACTCAAACTGACCGAAGGGGTATTCCATACCATATGACATCAGCTCAGATATAAAAGCAAGAAGGAAGAGGGAAGTGGGAGAGGGAATTCGCTATTTGTGCTTGTTTTTAGGAGAAACCACTATGCATACTGGAGCCCTGCTTCCTGGGAAAGTGGCCGGACATCACCTACTGACAGGAAATAGAGAATAATCTTTGTTTGACTTTTCTTCTGCATGCAGACTTTGCTTTTTCTATGTTACACTGCTTTTTACCTTAACCCACAAGCCTCTTGTTACAACTTCCCTCTCCCCTTTCCATCTCTAAAAAAGGGGAATGCAGGACCTTGCACTTGGCATTGTTGAACCTCATGAGGTTCACACAGACCCACCTCTCAAGCCTGTTGAGGTCCTTCTGAATGACATCCTGTCCTTCCAGAGTGTCAACTGCACCATTCTGGTGTCTTCTGCTACCTTACTGAGGCTTCACTTGATCTTGCTGTCTATGATATTGATTAATATATTTAACAGTAATGGCCTCAATATGGACCTCTGAGGGACACTATTTGTCATTAATCTCCATGTAGACATCAGTCCTTACAACACTACCCTCTGAATGTGACCATCCAACCAATTCTTCATCCACCAGACAATCCACAAATTGAATCCATATCTCTCCAATTTAGAGAGAAAGATGTTATGGGGGGGCTGTGTCATATGTAGCTCTTCCCTTGTCCCTTGATGCAGTCAGTCCATTATAGAATGCTACTAGGTTGGTCAGGCAAGGCTTGCTCTTGGTGAAGCCATGCTGGCTGTCTCAAATCACCCTGCTGTCCTCCTTAGCAACCTTCTAGGAGGATCTGTTCCATGATCTTCACAGGCACAGAGGTGAGGCTGACCGGTTGGTAGTTCCCAGGATCTACTCTCTATGCTTTTTAAAGATGGACATAATGTTTCCCTTCTTCCAGTCACGTGGGACTTAACCTGAATGCCATGACATTTCAAATATCATGGAGACAGACTTGACAACTACATCACCCAGTTCTCTCAGGACTCTGGGATACACCTTGTCCAGTCTCATGGACTTGTATATGTTGAGGGTCCTCAGATGGTCACCAACCTGATCCTAACTTACAGTGGGAGAGACTTCATTCCCCCAGTCCCTGTCTTCAAGTCCATCCACTTGAGAGGTGTGGAAATAGAGGCTGACAGTGAAGACTGAGACAAAAACGTTGTTGAGTACCTCAGCCTTCTCCTCGTCTGTTGAAAACTGCTTGTCAGTCATGCTCGTCACAGTATGATATACTTTCTTTGACCTTCCTTTTCTGACTGACATACCTACAGAAACCATTCTCATCATTCTTTGCATCACTTGCCAAGTTCAACTTCAAATGTGGCTTTGCATTCCTGACCCCACTGGTAGAACACAAATTGGTTGCTTAAGTTTAGAGATAGCAGATGTTAGATGGAACCACAATACTTGCCATGAGCAGAACATGTAGGAGAATTTTTTCAAATTTTTTCTTTGGCTTTCTTCTTTTATTTACTTTTTCTGCATAGCAGTACAAACACTAACACACAAAGGGAACAAATTACTAAATAAAGCAGTTTGACTGAAGATCATAGGCTGTATCACTATTTTTCAAAATTTGTCAGAACTGCATTAGAATTTTTATACAAGACAAAACAAAAATATTGTTCCTGCTGTATGAACGACTGTGCACTATGCTACAGCAGTAAAATTTGGACCTTCTTTTCCAGTATATTTTTCTTATTATATCTTGAAAGATCTTACGCTATTGTAAACCAGAAATCAAATCATCTGTAGAAAAAGTAGAGACTAGCTTCAATTATTTAAACATAAATGTGTATTTATAATTAGCAAACAGCTATAATAAAAGGCAATTAAAAATATCTTAGTTACCAATTTTTGGGGAAGAGGTAGAAAGATTTTAAGTACTCAAGAGGGCCTCTCCTTCTTCAGTTCTTAGATGCCAGGAGTTTATATTGGCATAGAATAATAGCTCACTGTAGTCCATTTCAAAGGTATCTGAGTTAGCTCTGAATGAGGTAATTTGGATAAAGAAAGTAGCATAATTATAATGGTGTGATATTCCATCCAGCCTAAGAAAACCCTGATTCAAATGATCTTTGTAGCCATATGTGATAAGAGGTATAAGAAACGTATTTCCTAGGTGTATAATGATATTTTAAAGCTAGAAATAAAGGACAATGACATGGAAATGAGATATGATGTTTTGTTTTAAAAGTCAGTATAACGAATCACAATTTCCCCTGGCATGGTTGGGGTTTTTTTGTGTTTTGTTTTTTTTTTTCCCAAAAGAGTACATTACTACTTCTCTTTAACAAAAAATCCTGTTATCCTGTGCTTCAAAGTTGGAGTTCTTTTTTAATTATTTAAAATTATATTTGTGATAAGGCCCCAGATGATTATTAGCTTTTCAGCCTAATTAATAAAAATTACCTGTATGTGAAAGAGTCTTCCTTGTTTTGTCTGTTACATTTCAAGTATGTATAATACCAGTGTATGACATTATCTTTCCAGTTTTCAATCAAATTGGACCAAGACAAACTGCAAGTGAAAGTAAATAAAACATCTGAAAAAGACAACAGTCTCTTGACCATTTAAAAAATTATCCTCACTCTCCTCCCCCAAAAAACTAACAAAACACATGTTCTCTCACCTCTCTCACAGCTTGCACAGTGTATCTCACAGCTCTCACAGTGTATTTTTTATCCTCTCTGAAATATGTTGTCACAGAGACACCAACCAGAATTGCTGATGGACTAGGCTTTGGCCAGCAGTAGGTCTGGTTTGGAGATGGCTGGAACTGACTATCTGACGTGGAAGCAGCTTGTGGTGTCTTTACTGCAGCCCCCTGCTGCCAAAACCTTGCCTTATGAACCCAATACAGTGCTTTAAGGGAGGGTATGATGACCAAGATGTACATAAGTGTGTTGCAGACAGAAGTTGGTGGAGTTCTGTGACACCTAGAGTGTTTTGGGCAACTTACATTAATTATCAAATAATTGTTCCTCAATTCTTTTTTTTTTTTTTACTTTTTAAAAAATAATTTATTTCTTGGTAAATTAATTACATTAAAAATCTCCAAAAAATCAAAATCAGATCACTATAATTCTAATACATGTCAACTGAAAACATGATGTAAAAGAAATATAAGCGCTGTTTAAACCTCAAGCGCCTCTCTTGGTCATACGCAGGTTAATCATCTTACAATAATTTAACAATAACAATCAGATAGTTAACAGAAGTAATTTTCAATAGGTGTCTTCTTTTAAAAGATCTTTAGAAGTGCAATGTGACATAGTGTGAAGCTTCAGCCTCACAGTTCCATGGATACAAGATTATGAATTAAATATTGCATTTAGTTCTAAAATCTCATAAGACTAACAAGATTAAAAAAAACTGTATTACACATCTTTAAGGTCACTGATGATTTATTTATAGTATACTTTCTTGGTTTTATTATGCAGCAATTGAGCAAATGATCTAGAATGAAATATTGTGCTTCTTTCCATTAACTTCTACACAAACAAGTATTTTTTACATTTTCTTTTAGAATTATCAGCTGCAAAGGGGAGTAAACTATCAAAAGTTTGCCTCCATTAGTTTTGTACACTTTCCTGAGATATTTCTTACAGAAAGTAGTAGTCCTTTATGCACGTACAGTAATCAGTAGCTATCAGAAACATTCAGATTTTTCCACAATTCAAGACATTAGTTACTGTAAAGGAATCATATACTATTTTCAATCAAGTCTTACCTGTTTCTGAATTGGAAAAGAACCGACACATTGTCAGCATTAGAAAAGAGCTTCTCTTGTCAAGATGTGTCATTTTAATTTTGGGAGAACAGCCCTGGTACATTTCTTTTACATCCATTGCAGGTTATAAAAGTAGGGAGACCATTTGGGCAACTCAGTCAAATTTCTACTCTAAAATGTACTAGTTCTTCACTGAGACTTTCAGAGTAAGAAAACAAGACTATAAGACATTATTTTAAGCCATTTAAACTCTTGTCATGAGTTTAATATTTAACAAATTGAAGGTGTTTTTTATATTATAAATACATGAGAACTGTAATATAAAAATCAAATTTAATTTAATGTATGTTGAACACATTAACAACATTTGGAATTAGTAGTTGTTTCTTCTTTTTTCTTTAGGGTTAGTACTTGGTGGAAGAGGAGAAAAGCAGCACTGGTTTTCCAGTTATTACTTGATGAATTTATACCGTACTGTCACTAAGCTTCAGCATCCCTCACTGAATTCAACTGGCAAATCAAGACTAAATCTGTTCATTGATCTTGAAATCAAACAAATAATGGGCATTAGGTTGTGTTTTACTTTGAAATATATTGTATCATTCTTGTCCCTTGCTATGTGATATTCCTTTAACTACAAAAATATTAAATTGATCAAAAATTATGAAACCGATATTATGCAGTGTAAAATTGCATAGCAGCCTCAACAAACAAAAGATCTGGTCATTTGTTTTCTAAATCTATTTGTTTTCTTAACTGTTGTAAGCAATGAACCTATAAAGATTAAATTCTTTTAAAATGGAACTAATATTTTTAATTTGGACATACAGAATTCAGATAGACCTTAATAAGAAGTATGTGATTATTTGTGAAGCATCTCAGAATATTCATTAATAGATATTCTGTAAATATTTTCACACATTTCCATGGTCATTTGATTCTGCTTATTAGCTTACAACATGTGTCAGCTTTTTATGTCTTTTTATTATATAAGCAATTTCTTTTGGTAACATCTGGTACAGATACATAGAATCATGTAAATGGTAGAACTGTTGTACTGTACATAAATGTTTAGTCTTAGTTTACCACTTTTGTCATAGTTAAAAAGTAAGCTAGGGATCTGAATCATATCATGCGTTATCCCTTTACTTTCAGAATTAGGATGTCAAACTGGCAGATATTACAAATCTGCAACTGTATATCTGAAGAAGATCCTGGGTTCAGCTTGCCAGGTTTCAGACAGCTGACCAAAGCACGTGAAACAGTGTTCCAAGAAGGCATTCATGACCTAAAGAAGGAGGTTATGAAAGTACACTCTAAGATCAGCTCGGAAAGAATGGTTCATATAGAGTTCACTTTAGTTCACTCAGAGTCACTAGAGAAGCGTAAGGTGCTCCAGACTATTATCTGGAGGATGCAAAATTAACTTCCTGCCATGAGTCATCTTCAGAATAAACCTATGACTTTTTGTTGACTAAAGGGGTTATTGTGAGTGATGTCTAATTTTTTTTAAAAAAACATTCAACTTTTGTGAACAGCCACTAAGGTTTCAAAGATCTGTCTGCAAAAGTGTCAGAAAGTTAGGTGTGTGAAATCTGAGCCACCTGAGGAAAATTCAAGCACAAAGTGAGTTCCAAGGCCTTAAATCTAAGGAATCAAATACAAATTCTAAACTAGGTTATAATTACACTATCATAGATAAACATAATGTTATGAAATAGTTATGTAATATTTTATCTATAATAATAAAACAATTCAGAAATTCTACTGAATATTTTTTTCTGTATGAAGTAATTTATTTTCCATAAACAAATACCTTGAATTTACTTTTCAGTGAGGACAACTATAATCTTTGTTATGTATCATACATAGCTCATATGCTTTATAGTCAGATGAGGTAATCTGGGTTAGGACAATGACATCCTTATATGTGTCTGGTCTTCTGGTTCCACATATGTATCTAGAAGCTAGATGGCATAACACAGACTTTATTTTTTATTTTATTTTCCATCTGGTTCCACAGTTAATCATATTTATGTGCGAAATGACTTAAAGATTCAGTTAATCTGACTTGGATCTCTCAGCACCTGGCTTACAGGTGCATTCAGTTGTATAAAGGACTAAATTACAAAAATTATGCTTATAAATAGTAGTTGGCATAAAAATGCCTGTATTTATTTGCACCTGTAAAATCTGTGGTTTCAGAAGAAACCCTGTCTTGGCTAATATTTAGATAATATCCATAACGTAATATTTTTCTCCCAAATAATGCACGTACTAACCTAGAGATTTTTATGCACTAATATAAAGATTTAACTTGACCTAGTAAAAAGATTCAAATGACAAGAAAGACAACAGAGTAAGGCATATATATTTTTGAATAAACAATACTAGTAATAGTATTAATAAATATATGCCTTTTTTTTTTTGCTGAGAACTGAGTCTGCATAATGCCTTTCACATTACCTTACAGAAAATGATACTTTCTAATTTAACGGTACTGTAACAGATACTTGAATTTGTAAATTCTTTCAGGATCCTTCAGTATGCCGACTGAATATTTTAATTATTACTCTTTATCATGATTTTCTTTATGTCAAAACACTAAAATGTGTAAGCTTCTTCATTTTAATTAAAGAAAATATATTTTCTGTGATAAAAACACTTTTACATAAACCTAGCAACAGAAAAATTGAAGTGGAAAAGCACCTCTGGAGGTCGTCTACTCCAGCTCCGTTGCTCCTAACAGGACTGTCTGGGCACCAGTGAAAAGAGTCTGGTTCGGTCTTCTTTATTCCCTTCCATTAGGTATTTATACAGGTGGATAACATATTCCCATATTTGCTTGAAGGAGGCTAACATGACAGATTAGTGGAAACTTTTTACTCTTCAAGTTGGGGGCATGAATGTAGTACTAAGTGTGCAAATTGCCATGTGAGAAAAGCACTAATAAGAACAGGCATGGACAGAAGTCTTTATAACATTTGAAAGTTGGCTTCTTGCCTCATTCTTGAGGCAGTTTTCATGCTAAAAATCGTATTTGTACTTTTAGTATGATAGTTGAGAGTATGTTTTACCTAGCTCGCATTCAAATTCAAGTCTCGAAAGTTTCAGGGAGGAAGAAACACAGAAAGAAACTATCTAAAACCCACTACAGGCCAAAGATGTAAATCAATGTATTGCATATAGTGCTGGGGAAAAAAAAAAGCGCAGGTGTATTGTAGAGATTATTAATTCACTTGTTAACATTTCCCTTTCTTCTTATCTGGATTGCACACTTTCCATGTATAGGCTCTCTTTATGAAAATCTCATCCGAAAACAAAACCATTTTTTGATTCCACACCTTCCTTTAATAAAATAACTTTGGGGTAGAACATTAGTATGAATTGTTGATAGACTTGACATATAATGAAGCCAAAATAATTTTGTTCCACTGACATTTAGACTTATTATTCTCTTATTAATTTTTTTTTTAGCGAGCACCCATGAGAAGTGGATGTAATGGCTTTTTATGTTTTAAGTGGGTTTTACTTTTATTTTTTATCTTTAAATGAAGCATTTTGTAATCAACTTATCAGTGATAAATACCATTCTCATTCTCATTCTGATATGAAACTCATAGGGATGAACATTGCAGTGAAATATTTTTTGTAATTTAATGTCACCGGAATAACTTTATAGATTACTTTTTATAGGTTTTGTCAGGTGTATTGCAATATGTTTCATGTATGTATTACTATCTTATAGGTGTCATTATAAGTAAGTTCTCAGTTGTCTGCTGGGCATGGGTCACTCACTGAAAGATGTTAAAAAAAAACATGACATACTCTCATAGGTAGATTTTTTTCTCTGTTTTTTTTTCTTTTTTAAACTGTTTGGAAGAACAATACTTGAGAAATATTTAAATTACTGAATTCCCTCAGTGTTACAGAGTGTTATAGGTGAAGTGTGCTTTAGGCTTACTTTTTGCAAGAAGTAATCAAATGTTTATTGTGGATATTTTTAAGCTGAAAGCTTTTGATCTATTAAAGGTCCTTGATGATTATGAAAGAATATGTCAACACTGAGTTCATATTAACTCACCAACTGTGTATCTGCAATTTCTGATAAAGTTATTGGACTATATTTTTTACACTCCTGTTCTTATTCTGTGCTGGCTTGTTTTGGTCAGTGTCCTAATAGTAGCTGCAGGTAATTTAAAACATCAAAAAGCCAAGGTAAAATGTGACTCAACCAATGAATTTTAAAGGAACTTATTTACAACTAAAATAAATTCAGTTTAGATGGTGTCTCATTCACAGAAACACTTAAGCTTGTGTTTGTGCTGATGTTTATTCAAGAGAGCACTTCACTGCCAACAGCATAAAATACATGAATTATGCCTTCTTGCACTGGTGCACTGTTGCTTCCATTATATAGCCATTGTAAGATGCCCTGATGAAGAAGTCATGCTGTCCTGATTTTTCAAGTATAGCATTTGAATTTCTAAGCTGACCACCAACAGCTGTACTTTCTGCATGGATGGTTAGCACAGGAGGACATAAAACTGCTGGGAAATCCAATCTGCTGTCAGAAAGTACAAGGTATCATGGGGCATGTCTAATGTGAACCTTTCTACTTTTGCATATACATTGATGTAATCCACCTAAAAATGCTGTTACTCATGTTTTAATAAATAAATGAATTATACTGGCTGAACAGATATCTCTGCTCCTACCATCTGTAACTTAACTGTGTTACTATTTTTAGTTCTGTTAGAAAGAGGTTTCCGTCACTAGTTAATAGCCATAAACAGGATTATGCACTGTATTAATGATATATGGCATTTATCCAACCTCATGCTTATATAATTATTACTAAATTACTTAGAAAGTAGAAGAGGCTACCTGTATGATACTGAAATCCTGGGGCTTTGCAGGTCCGCATATAGATTTTTGAGGGGTATTTGAAGCGTTCTCCAGAGCTGAGTTTTGGGGGCCAATTTTATTTAGTATCTTTATCAACTACCTGGATGAGTGGCTTGAGTGTTTCCTCAGTAAGTTTGCAGGTTCAAAATTCAGCATTGATTTGTCAACAAAAATCCTCTATAATCTGTAGCTGGTTTATTTTTAAAAATATCTGTTACACTTAATTATGGAGCCATGAACTAACTTTCTTCATATCTGTTTGGCAGAAATTCCTCTGATGTCACTGAAGCCAGCCCTAAATTAAAATGTTGTAACAGAGAGAAAGAGGAGGACCATGCACACAAAACCACAGAAAAGGTATTTATTACACCCCTAACATGGGCATTCAACTTGTCAAAAGCAGGATATACTGCTCTGATCTCCGTCAGCCAGCCATACCGTATGTGTCCCACAGGGTACGTAGCTGTCAGAATCACCACCGCCTGTGGAAAGAAACAGGGAAACATGAACTTCAAACCTTTGAACAGAACAGTTAGACTAACGCAGAGTGCCATTTGCCACTTTGACACAGTGAGAAACCAGGCAGGCAGACGACTGGAAGGTCTTTGTTTCAGGAAGACCATGAGAGTGACCGTAATTTGGCCTGATGTTTTAAGATTAGAAAATCTTTTGTGCCGTGAAGCTATGCTACTCAGCTTTGTGGTTTCACCATCAGTCTGACACTTTGGGTTATTAGTTAACTTGATCAGGTGTGTGCCTCTCAGTTAGCTGAATACCTCCCGCTTCCACGTTGCTCCTAAGATTTTACCTACAGATACCTGAGTAGCAGAATGCCTTACAGCTCACGGTAAGTTTGTATCATATTTATTAATTTTAATGTATCTAACATTTTATTTCGTTATTTGCAAGTAGACCAGTGTTGCGAATAGATCAATGGCTGGTTAGCTCAGTCAGTTCGAGCTTGGTGCTGATAACACCAAGGTCGCAGGTTCGATCCCCGTTCGGTCCCCATGTGTTGCCTGATCTAGTTGAGAGGCGTCCCTGCCCACGACAGGGAGATTGGATAAAAAGATCTCTAAGGTCCTTTCAAGCCTAGGACATTCTATGATTCTATGATTTACTCAGCCAGGTGGTGGAACTGAAAGAGGAGGTGAAAAGGTTGAGAAGAATCAGAGAATGTGAAAAAGAAATAGATTAGTGGAAACCATATGCTGAGGCAAATGTAAGAGGTGGAGGCTTGTTGAGAAGCAGAGAATCCCCTCCCCTCCTGTCATCAGACTGAAGGAAAGGCCCTAAGAAAAGGGAGAGAATGGATACAGATCCCTGCTCAGGGATGTAGGTGAATCCCCTTCCAGCCTCCCTCTCCTTCCCAGTTGCCCTTACACAACAGATATGGGGCACTGGAGGTTGAGAGCCAGGTGAATGAGAATGTAGACGGACCATTCATGGGGTTGTCCAGAATGAGACAGTCTGCACCACGTATTAGGACTTCTGCTATTAAAAACAAATTAATAAAAAAAAAAAAAAGAGGGTAGTTGTCATAGGAGTCTCCCTTCTCAGGAGGGATATGCCGACCTGACTCATCCCACAGAGAAGTCTGCTGCCTCCCTGGGGCCTGAATTAAGTGTGTTAGTAGGAAGCTCCCTGGTCTGATGAAGCCTTCTGATTACTATTCACTTCTGGTAATGCAGATTGGCAGTGATGAAGTAGAGGAGAGTCAAACAGATGCAATCAAAAGAGACTTCAAGGCACTGGGGAGGATGCTACAAGGGCTGGGTGTGCAGGTTCTGCTTAACTCAATTCCTTCAACGGCAAGGAAAAATACTGAGAGGTTAAAAAAATCTCATGAGATTAATACTTGGCATAAAGGGTGGTGCAAAAAGCTCAATTTTGTGTTTTTCAGCCATGGAGCCATGGAGAGGTCTATATAGTACCTGGCCTACTGAAACAAGATGGAGTTCAGATGACTTTAAGAGGAAAAAGGATCCTGGATCATGAGCTGGTTGGGCTCATTGAGAGATCTTTAAACTAGATATGAAGGGAGAAGGGATTAAAACCAGATCAAATGAAGACAACCCTTGCAAAAGCATAACAACATTGGGAGTGAAACCATTAGCCCAGCTGAAGGGTAACTTCATCGAAGGCTTCAGGTACTTCATCGGGGCCAAGCCCAAATGCCTTTATGTGAACCCTTGCAGTATAGGCAATAAACGAGAGGAGCTGAAGATATTTGCAGGCCTGCGGCACTGCGATCTAACCAGCATCACAGAGATGTGGTGGAATGATTCCTACAACTGATGTATTGAATCAGAGGATATAAGCTCTTCAGGAAGGACGAACAGGGGAAATGAGGTGTGGGTGTTACCCTCTGTGTCAATCAACAGCTAGAATGCATGGAGCTACACCTGGCAAGTGATGATGAAAAGACCTAATGCTTGTGGGCCAGGATGAAACGAAGGGTAGGAGACATTACAGTGGGTCTGCTAGAGACCACCTGACCTGGAGGACCAAGTGGATGAGGCCCTCCATAAACAGATAGGAGTCACTGCTCGTTCACAAGCCCTGGTCATCATGGAGGACTTTAACCACCCCAGTGTCAGTTGGAGAAACATCACAGCAGGGCATAAGCAATCCAGGAGATTCCTAGAATACATTGATGATAACTTCCTCCTTCAAGTGAGAGAGGAACTAAAGAGGAGAGATGCCATGCTAGACCTAGGGAAATGCTGGTGGGCAGTGTTAAGCTTAGGATAGCCTTGGCTGCAGCGACTACGAGATAGTAGAGTTTAAGATCCGAAGGGCAGCAAAGAAGGGAACGCTGAACAAGCTCAAAAACTTCAACTTCAGAAGACCTGACTTTGGCCTCTGCAAGAACATCCTGGGTAACATACTCTGGGATAAAGCCCTGGAGGGATTTGGAGCCCAGGAAAGCTGGTTGACTTTCAAGAATCATATCCTCCAAGCTCAAAGGCACTGCACCCCTAAAAGGAAGAAATCTGGCAAAAACACTGGGAGACTTGTATGGATGAACAAGGAACTCCCAGCCAAAATCAAAAGGGGCACCCACAAAGTGTAGAGGCAAGGAGTGGTAACCTGGGATGATTACAAGGAGATTGGTCGTGAAACTAGAAACCAGGTTAGAAAAGCTAAAGTCCCCATGGAATCAAATCTGGCCAGGGACATTAAAAATAACAGCTTCGACAGATATATGAGAGAAAAAAGAAAAAGCAAGAGAGAATGTGAGGCCTCTCTGGAGTAATACAGCTGGCCAGGTTACCAAGAATATGGAGAAGGCTGAAGTACCCAACGACTTTTTTGCTTCAAGATAAAAACTTGAGCCACATCACCCAAGTCACAGATGGTGTTGGCTGGGTCTGAGAGAGTGAAGAAC
>NW_009714121.1:2500-13574 GCF_000703405.1 Apaloderma vittatum | reverse complement strand
TACCATTCTATGATTCTATGAGTCTATGAAAATAAATGTATAACAAGTAGCAGTCACCTGAGTTACAGTCCTACAGAAATGAACCAGGGGCTCCTGAGGAACTAGGAGCCAATGAGGAAACATCCATAGAACACCTCAAGAGAATTAAGGAGTGTTCCACCAAGAAGCTGTCATGGCCGACATGGCTGACAGCCGAGCTGAAGTGCCTCTACACAAATGCATGCAGCATGGACAACAAACAGGAGGAGTTAGAAATCGGTTTGCAGTCAAGGGGTTATGATCTGGTAACAGAGACATGGTAGGACAGCTCACATGACTGGAATGTGGTCATGGATGGGTGTGTCTTTTTTAAGAAAGACAGGCCAACAAGGCAAGGTGGTGGAGTTACTTTACGTAAGAGAATATATCGAGTTCTGTCCAGGGGTGGATGAGGAGCGAGTTGAGAATTTGTGGGTAAGCATTAAGGAGCAGACTGGAGCGGGTGTCTATTACAGACCACCTGATCAGGATGAGGAAGCTGATGAGGCCTCTTACAAGCAGCTAATAGCAGCCTCTCAGTCACAGGCCTTGTTTCTTGTGGGGGATTTCAACTACTCAGATATTTGCTGGAAGGCCTACACAGCCAGCCATCCACAGTCCAGGAGGTTCTTTTTTAATGCATCAGTGACAACTTCTTGATGCAAATGGTGGATGAGCCAATTGGGAATGCTGCTGGATCTTGTGCTCACTGACAAGGAGGGTGTAGTTGAAGCAGTGAAGGCTGAGGGCAGCCTTGGCTGCAGTGACCATGAGCTGGTAGAGTTCAGGATCTTGTGTGGTAGGAAGAGAACACCAAGCAGGATTGCAACCCTGGACTTCAGCTGGGTCAACTTTGGCCTTTTTAAGCAATTGCTAGGGGAAATCCCATGGCACAGGGTACTAGAAGGTAAAGAGGCCCAAGACAGTTGGTCAGTATTCAAGGACCACTTCTTCTAAGCTCAAGATCAGTGCATCCTGATGGGTAAGAAAGCAAGAAAGAGAACCAGGAGACTTGCATGATTAACCAGGGAACTGCTAGGCAAACTCAAGTGGAAGAAGAGAGTCTATAGATCATGGAAGGAGGGGCTGGCCATTTGGGTGGAATATAAGACTGTGGTCAGAGGATGTAGGGAGGCAACTAGGAAAGCTAAGGCCTCCTTGGAAGTAAACCTTGCAAGGGAGGTCAAGGTTGACAGAAAGGGCTTCTTCAAATACATTGCCGGCAAAACCAACACTAGAGGCAATGTAGGCCCACTGCTGAATGAGGTAGGTGCCCTGATAACAGAGGATCCACAGAAGACAGAGTTACTGAATGCCTACTTTGCCTCTGTCTATACTGTTAGACTCCATCCTTAGGGGGTTCCAACCCCCGAGGCCCCAAAGGAAGTCAGGCTAAAGGAGGAGTTTGCATTGGTTGATGAGGACTGGGTTAGGGATCAGTTAGGCAATCTGAACATCTGTAAATCACAGAATCATAGAATCATAGAAAGGACCTTCATGAAGTCCAACCTACAGCCCTACACCACCCTAACACTAAACCATCTCTTAAAGTGCCACATCCAACCGTTTTTTAAACACGTTGAGAGGCGGTGACTTCACCACCTCCTTTGGCAACCCATTCCAGTGCTTCACCACCCTGTTGATGAAGAAGTTTTTCCTAATATCCAATCTAAACTTCGGGCCCTGATGAGGTGCACCCGTGCGTGCTGAGGGAGCTGGCGAAAGTCATTGCTAGGCTACT
Organism: Apaloderma vittatum; assembly: GCF_000703405.1. NCBI lineage: Eukaryota > Metazoa > Chordata > Aves > Trogoniformes > Trogonidae > Apaloderma > Apaloderma vittatum. The sequence goes on along the minus strand of NW_009714121.1, from coordinate 11,815 downwards.
CTCCATCATCTTTGGTAAGTTGTGGGCAACAGGAGAAGTGCCTGAGGACTGGAGGAAAGCAAATGTCACTCCAGTCTTCAAAAAGGGCAAGAAGGAGGACCTGCGTAACTAGAGACCGGTCAGCATCACATTGATCCGTGGAAAGATGATGGAACAACTTACCTTCAGCATTATCTCTAAGCAGATCAAAGATCAAAGGGTCATTTTGACAGGAAATCGGGAAAAAAAGGAGAGTTTATGGCCTCTGAAAGAGGGGGAAGGCCACTCATATTGAGTACAAGGATATTGTCAGATTATGCGGGGAGACAATTAGAAGGTCCAAAGCTCAGCTAAAAATTAATCGGGCTTTCCAAGTAAGGGACAGGAAGAAAAACTTCTATAAATATATTATTCAGCTAAAAATTAATCGGGCTTTCCAAGTAAAGGACAGGAAGAAAAGCTTCTATAAATATATTAATAATAAAAGGAAGACCAAGGAGTAAACAAAAGGAAGACCAAGGAGAGCCTCCATCCTCTGCTAGACCTAGGAGGAAATATAGTGACAAAGGATGAGGATAAGGCTGAGGTGCTGAATGCCTTCTTTGCTTCAGTCTTTAGTAACAGAAACACCTGTACGGAGGGAAGCCAGCCCCCCAGGCCAAGAGCTGAGGGCGAGGAGCAAAATGTGCCCCCCCGACAATGCAGGAGAAGATGGTCAGTGACCTGCTGCTCCACATCGATGGGGCCAAATGGGATTCATCCTAGAGTGCTGAGAGAACTGGCGGGGTGCTCACCAAGACACTGTCCATCACTTATCAGTAGTCCTGGCTGACTGGGGATGTCCCAGCTGACTGAAAGTCAGCCAATATAACGCCCATCTATAAGAAGGGATGGAGGGATGATCCAGGAAAATACAGGCCTGTCAGTTTGACTTCAGTGTCAGGGAAGGTGATGGAGCAGATCATCTTGAGTTCCATTATGCAGCACATACAGGACAACCAAATGATCACACTCAATCAGCATGGGTTTATGAAGGACAGGTCCTGTTTAACAAACCTGATCTCCTTCTATGACTGGGTGACACATTTGTTGGATGAAGGAAAGGCTCTTGATGTTGAAAAACCTGATCTCCTTCTCTGACAGGGTGACACGTTTGTTGGATGAAGGAAAGGCTCTTGGTGTCGTCTACCTTGAATTTAGTAAGGCATTTTCTACCTTGAATTTAGTAAGGCATTTGACACTGTTGCTTACAGGATTCTCCTAGAGAAATTGACTGCTCTTGGCTTGGATGAGCATATGCTTTTCTGGCTAAAAATCTTTTAAGATGGCTGAGTCCAAATAGCTGTGGTCAATGGAGTTAAATCCAGCGACTGTTGCCCACAGCATTCTCCTAGAGCAACTTCTAACTGCTCTTGGCTTGGATGGGAATACACTTTTGCGGGGTAAAAAACTGGTTAGATGTCAAATAGCTATAGTCAATGGAGTTAAATCCAGTGGGCAGTTGGTCATGAGAGGTGTCCCCCAGGGCTCAGTACTGGGGCCACTCCTGTTTAACATATTTATCAATGATTTAGTCCCCCAGGGCTCAGTACTGGGACCAGTCCTTTTTCATCAGTGATTTGGACAAGGGGATAGAATGCTCTCTCAGTAAGTTTGCAGATGGCACCGAGCTGGGTGGAAGTGTCAATCTGCTTGAGGATAGGGAGGTTCTACAGAGGGATCTAGATAAGCTGGATCACTGGGCCAAGGCCAATCATGTGCAGTAAGGCCAAATGCCGAGTCCTGTACTTTGGCCACAACAACCCCCAGAAGTGCTACAGGCTTGGGGAGGAGTGGATGGAGAGCTGCCAAGCAGAGAAGAATCTGGGAGTACTGGTTGACAACCGATTGAACATGAGCCAGCAGTGTTCCCAGGTGGCCAAGAAGGCCAGTGGCATCCTGGCTTGTATCAGGAATGGTGTTGTCAGCAGGAGCAGGGAGGTGATCATTCCCCTGCACTCAACTTTGGTGAGGCCTCATCTCGACTCCTGCATCCAGTTTTGGGCCCCTCACTACAAGAGGGACATTGAAGTGCTGGAGAGGGTACAGAGGTGGGATACCAAGCTGGTAAAGGATTTGCGACATATGTCATATGAAGAACAGCTGAGGGATCTGGGGCTATTTAGTCTGGAGAAGGTCATATGAAGAACAGCTGAGGGATCTGGGGCTTTTTAACCTGGAGAAAAGGATATTGAGGGGAGACATTATCGCTCTCTACAACTACCTAAAGGGAGGTTGTAGAGAGATGGGGGCTGGTCTGTTGTCCCTAGTGGTGAGTGATAGGACAAGGGGAAATGGCCTGAAGTTGCACCAGGGGAGGTTCAGGTTGGATATTAGGAAGAATTTCTTTACTGGCAGGGGTGTCCAGCATTGGAACAGGCTGCCCCCGGGGGCAGGTGAGGCGCCGGACATTGGAACACACTGCCCAGGGAAGTGGTGGAGTCACCATCCCTGGAGGTCTTTAAGAGATGGGTAAATGTTGTGCTGAAGAACATGGTTTAGTGGTGTTGATAGGGCTAGGACAAGGGTTAGACTCAATGATTTTGAAGGTCTTTTTCAGCTGAAACTGTTCTATGATTCTATGATCTAAAAATGTATATACATTTTACTCTTATACTCCTCCCTGCTCCTTACTTAGAATAGAAAAATAAACCATTTTAAAGAAGTAATGGTGGTTCCATATAAGAGAACAGAATGTGGACCTGAAGTTATACTCTCAACTTAGTTACTGTTACTATGACCACAGATATTTTAGATGTACATGCAACTTGCCATATCTCAGGCTGGTCACCTAAAAAAAAGTGGAACTTGTAGCTTGTGGCTTTCATTTTACTGTCCATATCTATGCACATCCAAAGAGCTCTCTGAGTTTTAGAAGAAAAATCTCTTGCATGAAAGGAATGGCTAACTTTATACTCAGCAAAAATATTTCTAAAATATATGCTGACATTTGAGCCAACTTCACCCACCTAAATCTGTTCATCTTGACTCGTCTTGGACAAAACTGGTAGCCAATGGAAAATTACAGGCACTTCTTGTGAATGAGTCACACCTCAGGCAGCTTATTCAGCTTCTGTGGGTGTCTCCCTGTGTGCATTAAGTCCAGATGGCACTTAGAGGGATCACATTCCCAAAATACATGCCTCAGGTAAAGTTAGGTGGGAAGAAATGAGGCATTTGTCCTGTAAACCAACTTGGGAATTCCAGTGCTGTTTCAAGAGACAATGCAAGGTTTCAAGACTTTTCAGCCCAGAAAGTGGCTGCAGTGACACCACCTCTGAGATAACAAGCCTTTCTGGAGGAACCGTTTCCAGGTATCCTAAATCGAGGTTTTACTCCAGGCTAAACATGATAGTCATCTCCAATTTCAGTTCTGGCATTCTCCTGTCCTCCTCACAGCTCCTAAAGAAAGAGAAAAACACCTCAAGAATTCACTCCTGCACTTCAGTCACGTTTTACCTCTAATGTGAGGTGTGAAGATGAATTTTAAACCTGACACAACAGAAAGAGGCTCTGCCTAAGCAAATATCTACCTAACGATATATATTGCTAACGCCACTCAGGCTTCCCGGAAAAGACTAATTTCTCTGAAGGTGGACTATGCTGCTCTTAAATTGGACACGCCTATATTACTTCCTTCAAAACTGTGTATCCTTTCTGAGGGGCATACATTTCTTTTTTATGACTACGACACAAAGCAATTTGAAATGCCTAGAGGAGAGAACTAGAAAAGATGAATGAAATGGAACTGAATGATTCATTAGACTCTGAAGAAGACTTGATGAGGAATTCTATAATTCTGGACTTTTAATTTAATTGTGTCTCTCTTTACTACTTTTTCCCCTTCTTTATCTTCTTGGAGCTTCATAAAAATACAATTTTAAAGAGCTCCTTATCTTGGAGAACATAGGAGGAAATATAACACTGTTTAACCTGTTTGGACAGTACATTTGGGTTTTGAGGTTGGTGATTTATCAGTCTTCTGATGTACTAACTACACCTGTATATCTGGAATGTCCAGATTCCTGTTTCGGTAAAATTATGCCTTTGACATAAATTTCTTACTATTTTTGAACTTTATAGCATTTTCTATAGGTAGAAGATGAGTGCTATGACCTCTCTGCTTATTTGCTCAGGTATTGGCTAAAATTTTTTCTCACTCACACTGCTCCGAGGCACAGGTGTTCTGCTGAAATCAATGTAGTTCTTTTGGGTTTACGTTGACTCGTGAGCACAATCTCACCTGTATCTGTATCAGAGTATTCTTGAGTATATTGTTATGGTTTGGATCAAACTATGATCTTCATCATATAATAACTAATCAATATTTTGGAGGCCTGAATGTTTTCTTGATACTATAACTGCACACTAGGCTCACAGTTGTTAGAAAGAAAACTAGTATTTTGACTGAGATGAGGTCCTAGGCTCCCAATTACAAGTCTCATTTAATTCCTCTTTGTTTCAATAGGCTTTGATTCAGTCTTACAGCATTCCTCTAACCTACCTTTTCTGAAACCTGTTCCCTTTGCTCTTGCTTCAAAAATTTGGCTGATCTCTGTGTTTGCCACTGTTCTAGGCTAAGGATCACCTGCAAACTAGCTACTCAAACAGAAGTAGCCAAACACTTTCTTAACACTGGGCTAGGCAACAGAAAATAAATTAAGTAACTTAATTTCATGTTTATAAAATGTGAACAGCTGAGCAGAAGAATGAATTATTTTCACACATGCAGACACTATATGCATACGTTATTCCAAAGAACTCTTCCAGATCTGCCAGCACCTTGGCAAGATGGGAAAGGTCTTTCTTTGCAGAGAAAGGAAAAAGTTATATAGGTGCACTTCTTTTTGAACTACCTGATTTAAAGTGACTTTTGGTACTCCATGATGAATTTCTATAAGAGGTAACCACAATCTTGTCCTGGTTTTTGCTGAAGAGAACCAATTCTGTTCAGTGATTTTACTTTTCAGATCAGTCTTTTCCAAGAGACAGCACTTTCTAAAGTTAACAGCATGTTTTTGCAGACGTCTTCTACTAGAAGTGACAATGCCTGATGTTTATAGTTACCACCAAGGATTAGTATGCAGAAAAGCTCTTGCTTACACTTGCTCCTATCATAAATAAGGTCACTGCTGGATCTTGTGTAACATAATATGTGCTGGGAAGTAAAATGGTCACAACGAAGTAAAAAGATTGTATCTCTGGGGAGGAATGGACAGGTGACCCAAACCTAACTAACAAAAGTATCCCACTCCATATACGTCATATTTAGTATAAATCTGAGCAATCATAGGGGTTAAGATCATTTCTTCAATGCCAGAGTCTGAGGAGGAGTCCATGCATTCGTCTCCCTTTGATCCTGATCCTGAGTTCTTCAATCCAGCTTCTGTGTCCAACTCCCCTCTGCCACTGAGCCTGGGGCTTCCCCAGTGCCTGCCTGCTCTGCAGCATCAGTGGTGGTTGCCATTGAGGGTGGGCAGTTGGATTTGATATCAGTTTTGTATATATTTGTATATAGTTCATTATTTCCTTATGAGTACTACTATTGTTTTATTAAAGCTGTTATAGTCTCCCTGCCTTATTACCTTTCCCTTTGAGGAGGGAGGGGATTAGAGAGAATCCACCAACATTTAGTAGCTGGCCCAGCCCCAACCCTTGTCACATGTCTTCTCATTGCTTTCTCACACCTGTAATTTTTTCCTGCATGTTCCAAGCAGCTTTTAATTTCCTACAGAATATTTCCCTGAGCAACTTTGTTATTAAAAATTTATTTTTTTTCAGAAGTCCTATCGGCTACATTTTTACACAACCCATGCCATTTGTCCTTCCTTCTCAGTAAAACAATCTTACAATATTTTTTTTCTATTGTAAAAGTAGCATGGCCAACATTTCTTTTCAAAGAATCATCTTTGAGGGCTTCACTCTACTTCCACTAAACCAAAAAACAAAGTTTATGAAAATAAACAGTACTTAGCAACACTCTGCACAGCTAAAGTTTCCATAAATGCACTTATAATTTCAGATCAGCTAGGAGAAAACAAGGAACAAATAGTTACAATACTTCAACAGTTACAATAGTTACAACAGTTACAATAGTTTCAATACTTCAACAGCCACCTTTTGTTTCTGAAACAGGCCAAAAATAGGCTTGTTTTTATTGACTATTTTAGTGTCAAACACTGAAATGTCATTCTTCCCACAGCCATCTCCTCCCTTACTACTTAATCGTATCTAGATAATTCAAAAAACCACTGATTTGGTAATTTGATCCCAGACCCTACAAATATGTTTTCTCAGCATGACTCAGTAAACTGCTTCTCTCTCCTACCTACTATTAGTAGGTACTAAGGCCAATCTTTGCATTATTAGGAGTGTGTGAGTATATCTATATAGAAAAACATGCTTATATAGTATATCTATGGGGGCCGGTTAGCTCAGTGGTTTGAGCGCGGTGCTGACAACAATGACCGACACCGAGGTTGCGGGTTCGATTCCCGCTCGGTCCCCATGTGTTGCCTGGTCTAGTCGAGAGGTGGCATCCCTGCCCACAACAGGGAAGTTGGACTAGATGATCTCTAAGGTCCCTTCCAGCCTATGCCATTCTATGATCTATATAGAAAAGCATATTCTAGCTACAGATATAGAAATAGCTACAAATATTTTTTAATCAATCAAATATTTGTGTGAAAGGAGCCTAGGGTGTAGCTCTGGGACTTGCCTATTTTAACTAGTGATTATTGTCACAAAACTAAGAATATGTATGCAGTTGTCTATTATTTTACAAGAGATGAACTTATATGTTTTCCAAACACCAATAAATCTGAGAGAAACCTCTACTGGTATAAGGAATAGTGCGAGATTCCTGAAAGCTAGCTTTCACTCAGTCAACCAAGAGGCAATTTATTAATCAGACTTCTGAAGTTCATGTAAATCATTAAAAAGTTCCTCTCTGACAGTAATCACCATTATTCTGCAACACCTTGTAAAAGCTCATCTCTGTCTAAACGGGGACACAGAAAGGGAAATGCCAAAACATCTAAAGGACACAGAAAGGGAAACATAATGCTATGCAAAAGCAAAATATATGATTACGTAAACAGGCTCATAGGGAGTAGCCATCTGGATCCCAGGATTGCAGCTGGATTCAGAGATGATGCAAATCTCATCTCACATTTGCTAATGCATCCCTATTTTTTATCTTTTCACTTAAGCTGTGCTTGTGGGTTCCAAGGGCAATAGCATGCAAGCTATTCACTTGGTCATATATCTCAATGATTTAAAAACAACAATGACCACCCCACAACACCTCCTGTACTTCTGCCTCTACCGATCTCACAAAAAGCCAGCCTAGATACAGTCATAACCCCAAGCCCTTGCTCCTTCCAGGAGCAGAAGTGCACGGCCGCATGAGAGGAGCCTTTGCTCTTGAAAACTCAGTGTTCCTGAGAGGACCCAGATTTCCGCTCTTCAGAATGGAAGCTTACTAGAGCTATGGCATTATAGAGCACTGCAGCATTTAGATGGTAAACTGCTGGGCTAGTATAACTAAAATTTATTTCAGAGGATGGTTAAGCCTTCTGAATGTGCTACCAAATGCTTCCCAAATAATGGGACCACTCCCTATACTGGATTTAGGGTGGTATTTTAGATAGGAGAAGATATAAAACTCATCCCTCATCTGCAGAGTGAGGCAGATAGATAGTCTTTGACTTCAAATTTTCTTTTTTTTAATGGTACTTAGCTTTTTACACAGCCTTCCTACGGCAAACATAGGGACACAATCTAACTCTTTCTAGCTTTTTGCTTGGCCAATCAGCCAAGATTCTTAAAAAATGCCCATTGCCTTTTCTAAATCTGTGTATTTGTGTTTAAAAGACAGTCTTCCAAAACACCCAGGGCAATGGCTTTCACCATAGAAATGCTTACGGTCTTTGCTTACGGCTCTTTTAAAAACTTCCCATGGATTCAGATTTATTTAAAAGCCAGACATTAGTGACATTTGAAAATTATTTCTATCTCTATTACCATCCTGCAATTCTCTGTTAAAACTGGCAGGTTGTGTTCTTTTTTTCAGTATAATTTTTAATGCTTTTCTCCTCTAATCAGATTTTTGCAGTGCAAATTATAGTATATAGATAAATTTATACCTGAAGGTGCTTGTGAACCTTCCTCTAACTCCTAGGGCTATTAAAAATCTCAAATATATCCTTGTCCTACACTTGTATTTCTTGTCATCTCAGTCTCATTAACAGGCATCTGTAGTGAAGCTCACGAATGCAAGTCTCATTGTGTCTATTGTCCTTCTCGAAAAAGCTGATTTTAAAGAAAATACTGTAATTTCTTTTGTAAAACAAAACAAACCAAACCCAAAACAGAACAAAAGCATCCTCATCTTCCAAGATATACACAACCTGAGATAAAATCAATTTCACAACTCTACCCATTACAGAAAGGAAGCACTTAGACAGTTGCTTTATTCAGACCAATATGTTATTGTAACATCAAGAGAGGAGTCAGGCAGAGTTGGCTGAGAAGGAAGAAAACAAATCTAAAATACTCACTCTGACCAGGTTGGTCAGAGGGTCTCTTTAACCCCAAGGAGAGCATTTTCAACTGAAAAAATACCAGTCTCTTCTTTTACTGCACTGAACATTAATTTGCCTATACTATAGACTAACTCCTACTATTTAAACATTAAACATTTAACTGTATAAATAGAAACTGCATAAATAGAAACAGAACTGGTGTTTAGAACATCTATCATTGCTGGAATAATCATGTTGCTGTGCAGTGATTATGTTGGTATCCTTTTACAAAATGAAAACAACATTTATTCACAATTATTCATTACTGTAGGGCCCGCTCTCCTCCTGTGGTTGTTATTTAAGATAAAACAGCTCCCTCATTTTCATTGACTATAACTGGCTTATCAGTGAGCCTTCCGCTCACAGAAAAAAAAATCTTTCCTCTGGGTCAATTCAACTTAATTTTAAAAGGTTGCATTGTGTTATTGTCACATTGAAGCATATGTGGCTGAGGGAGGCACTCCTATTGACATATACAGCCACTTATCAGTGTCAACACTTGCCTGTTTCAGAGCCCTGCTGAGGACTTTCACTGAGACAGTCTAACAAAGTTGGAAGGGAAAAAAGAAAATTTAATAAGGTGACCAATATAACAGATTCTGAATTGCCGTTGATAAATTCACTTATTGTAGTGGTGCTAATATATGATGATAGCGCTAGCAAAATGCTTTCCTGGGTATTCTTCACCAAAAGATGAAGGTGCAGTGCATAC
>NW_009714120.1:55680-55913 GCF_000703405.1 Apaloderma vittatum | reverse complement strand
AAGATGGCGGCTCCCCAGTAGAGCTGGGGTCTCTTTCTTACTCAGCCTCCGAGGCCCGAGTGCTTTACAGGCCGTCCGAGCTCTGTGCGGCCTCCCTGCACCTGAGGTTTGAGAAATACTAGAAAGTGCCTTCGTCTGTGTGAAGGGGAGCTCCTCAGGGCCCGACATGGAGCAAAGCCAGCCTGCCCTGGTGAGGGCAGTGCGTCCAGTTCTGGGACCCTCAGATCAAGAAC
>NW_009714120.1:55006-55629 GCF_000703405.1 Apaloderma vittatum | reverse complement strand
AGTGGAACATCTCCCTTATGAGGAAAGGCTGAAGGAGCTGGGTCTCTTCAGCTTGGAGAAGAGGAGGCTGAGGGGTGACCTCATTAATGTTTGTAAATACGTCAAGGGGGAGTGTCAGGAGGACGGAGCCAGGCTCTTTTCAGTGATGTCCAATGACAGGACAAGGGGCAATGGGTACCAGCTGGAACATAGGAGGTTCCACAAAAACATTACAAGAAGTTTTTTCACTGTGAGGGTGACGGAGCACTGGCATAGGCTGCCCAGGGAGGTTGTGGAGTCTCCTTCTCTGGAGACATTCAGAACCCATCTGGACACGTTCCTGTGTGACCTACTGTAGGGAGTCCTGCTCTGGCAGGGGGCTGGACTAGATGATCTTTTGAGGTCCCTTCCAGCCCCTGACATTCTGTGATTCTGTGGGTCTTGGGCTGCCTTCAGGGCGTCGGGGTCCTCCTTGGTCCTGAGCTTTCCTGCACAGCGTGGCCCACAGAGTCCAGCAGGAAGCTTTCAGAGCTGTTTTATATGCTTTGCCTTCAGCAGACCATTTTCCTCCCCACTTACCAGAGCTGGTAAGAAGTAGTGGCCACTGAGGCTGCCAGGCCCCGCCCGCCCCGGGGTGGTGCTGA
>NW_009714120.1:33630-54952 GCF_000703405.1 Apaloderma vittatum | reverse complement strand
AGGGGCTGGACGTGAGCCAGGTGCTTCCAATTCGGCCACCTCAGACCATCCTCTTCCACAGCTAGTGGAAATGGTGTGTCCATTAAAAACAAGTGACATAATTTAATGTTCACACTTCATGAAAAGAGAGTGACACGGATCAAGTGTCTCCATTTTCCATGAAAAATCACATTTTCATTTCCCATGATTTTTTAAAGAATAAAAGTGGAATTGGTTTTAGCCAATACACCTACATTCACGCCTTCTCTCACATCTATTTAAGAATGCATTTGCCCTCACCTCACTGTCTTTTTTGTGAATAATATAGTCACTTTATTCCAGCATATTACCACTTGCTTTTCCTGTTCTGTGCATAAATTACTTTCCCATAACTGTCTTTCTTGACTCATAGCTTGAGCCTGCAGGTTCTCAATCTCTTGTGAATGGTACCAAGTGGCATCGTTCCTGACAGCAGTGCAGGAATCAAATAAGCCTGTAGCTGGACACAGGATTAAAAAGAGAACAAAGAGGCCCTGAATAGTGTTAAGCATGAGTTACTCTCCTTTAGGAAGTCTAAAGGCCAGGCACCATCAACTGCAGGAGTGAGCTAGTGCCAACTGGTCATGTATTTTCTGTACCTGTGCTGTGGGTTTGGCTGTGGAAGGAGCTGAGTCAGGGGTGTAAATTCAAACACTGTCAGTCAAAAGCAATTCCATGGGAAAGGTGGGAGAGGCTGGGTCTGGAGTCTTCTGAACATCTGAGACATGTTGCCAAACATGTAGCTAAATTTGAGAGTATTTCTGCCTTTCTGAGAAGTGCAGCTCTTTGTAAATGCTGTAACAAGTTGCAGCTTTGAGAGTAGTGAGCGGAAGAGGAGTTGGACAATTCATGGTAATCTGTAGGGGTGCTTGGCCAAAAGAACACTTTTAAAAACGTAGCCTAGTAGCTAATAATCCATCTAATTTAATAACTACTGAGAGCAATGAAACATTCTCATTTTTTATACAAAGCTAGTGCCAAAAGTAGTTTTTTGTAAGGTCATTAGTTACTTCTTTATTGCCATCAGGAGAGGGAGAGGAGTGATAATGGAGTAAGTTCCACTACAGCCAGCCTGTCAGTCCTCTGCTGGCTCTTCTGTCTTCTCTGCAGCAGTCATGTTTTTTTGGAAGTTGATCTTTCAAAATGAGCAAGTATATTTTTATTCCTTCATGTGGAAATGAGATGAGAGAGCAGCAGGTGATGAAACCCACAGGGTCATCTATGCAGAGGGCACGATTTCCGGACGAAAGCCTCTTCCATACCTCTCTCCCCTGTAAAATGGGCTGGTGAACCCTCAGGCAACTGTTTACTGGGTGAAGATGTAGCTGAGTGCATCTCTTTGTCAGAGATTAATTTCTTCCAAAATTTTAGAAAAAGAACCACTGTAATAATGATCATGAGTTCCATTTTAGTGTTTGTTTTTTTTTTCCCACATAAAGTATTACCTACAAAACAGCTCCAGCTGTGGGCTGTGAGGCGCCTGCACGCAGCGTGTAGAGGTGTGGGCTAGCAGCTCCAAAGGAGATTGTATGTAAGATGCTGTGAAAAAAAGTCTCATAACAGCCCATTTCCGAAATGGGATTATTTCTCTTGAGTATATTGGTATCGTACTGTACAGCATGTTATTCTGCACTAGTAAGCAAATACAAGTATAATTTTTTTATTAGACTAGGTGCATACAAAGTTGCACAGATTTAAATCAAGAGCTACTAGTTCAGTTTGGCAGGAGGAGTGTGGGGAGGTGATGGAGCCTCCTGCTTGAGGTTGAGCAAACAGAAGAGGCTGAGCAGTGGCAATCATTTGTGTGTCCTTTTGGCCAAAAAGGCAGCAAGGACACTGGCATTAACTAATAGTATCCAGCCTGCTGAGGGTCACCGAGGACCTGTAGCTCGTGTCTGGAAGGAGAGATGGACACTGGTAGATAATGCCAGTGGGAGTTGGTACAAAACTCTGGCATCCCATTCCATAAGTGACCACCTTTCATTGAGGGCTGAAATACGGTGGGTAAATTAGAACTTGTGTTTTGAACCCAGCTCCTAACCCACTGAAGTCCAAAGCAGTTGGAGGAGACACCAATTGTTTGTGTGCCTGGTAGGACCAGTTAGCTAAATGTTTTCAAGTGAAAGGCTCAAACAGGGTGAGGATCTCCAGCTACTCGGCAAGGCTGCGGGAAAGCTGTAGCTCCAGAAGAAGGAGGATGCTTACTCTCTGATTCTACTGTCTTTCCATTCCTCTTGCATCAATTCCAGTTATCGCTCACTGGCCTCTTGAGCAGATCTGCTGCATCACCAAGTGCTCTGCGGTTGAGCCCTTTTTGGGAGAGAGGATGCTTGGCTCCGAGCTGTTTTCAGCGCTGAAAGCACATCCAGTCTTACACAGGCATGGGTGGCCTGGTAACATCTCTCACACAGGCACGTCTGGCCTGGCTCCTACAGCCACAACGAGGTTGTCAGGTGGGGTAGAGGGTGCCAGCTAAAGTCAAGGGTCTTTGGAGATGGACAGGGCCACCCTGCTGTCTCACAGGGAGGGAGAGAACACATAAATGTCTTTTCTCCTGCACTTACGAAGAAGAGGAAATCTTGCCCCCATAGAGCACTGTGTTCCTTCCCCTTTTCTTTTGTCTGTCAGGCATTGCCTGTAGGTGTGAGCATGTGCTTCATATAGGATCTGTTTTCTGACAGCTGTTCTCTATATGGTACCCTGAGAGAGGGAAGACACCTTTACTTATATGTGCTTTTGAATAATCTTATGGGTATCATGGAATCATAGAATGGCCTAGGTTGAAGGGACCTTAGAGATCATCTAATGCAACCTCTCAGCTAGATCAGGTTGCTCAAGGCCTCATCCAGCCTGGCCTTGAACACCTCAAGGGAGGGGGCAGCCACAGCTTCTCTGGACAACTGATTCCAGAGTCTTGCTGTCCTCATACTCCAGTTACGTGTTTGCAAGGATGATAACGGTAGTCGCATGCTTAAATCACAAAGCATGTTATAAAGGAAGTGATACGTTGTCCCCATTTTAGGTGCATTGATCATGTTTGTACCAGTCAACAAAGCATGTCCAGGCCCGCTGTTGAGCACAGAAGCACAAAGTGTTTGCTGTGTTCCCCTCCAAAGGGGGGTGGCTGCCTTCTGCCTGTCTGCTGGGACTGGCCTTGGGTTGTGCTGACTCAGAGCCATGTGGGGAATTTTTTGGGATGTTGCCCATTGGCTTCAGCGAAACCGATGCCAAGGATTATGTCAACAGTTTATAGAGGATTGAATTCCAGTGCCCTGGGACATCCCCTGGCAAGATTTAATTTCTATGATAGACCTAGCCAGAGAAAGATTTAAGTGCTTTTCCCAGGGTCACATAGTATGTTTTGAGCCTTAATCTCAGGAGATCCCTTGAAAGATCCAGTTCCCTGGGCCACAGTACACTGAAGATGCCACAGATCTCCTGTATATGGCTGGGCTATAGAGAGGTACTGTCAGATGGAAATGCATTTTTCATGTTCTTTCCTGCTTTTCCTAGGTTGGAAACAACGTAACAAGCAAAAATAAACTCCTGGAATTGAGAGCATCAGAACTATACCAGGACTAAATCAGGTTGTTATATGAACCCCCTTTTAGAAAAATGGATTTACTGAATTCTCCTGCGACAGTATATATCTTTGTCTTTTATACCTAAGCTCCAAGGCTTAAAACCAGGCATGAAACACACAATTTGAAGGACACTGGAAGAATGACAATACTTGTCTTCCCATGTTTAGCTTGGGTTCATAGAAAATTCCATTTATTGCCATTTCTAATTCCTATCTCAATAAACCAAGACACTAAATTGCCATTGTGACATAAAGCTCTTGGACATCTGTTTTACTAGTGACTTTCAGTGAAAGTTAGAGTGCTTGAAACTCAATTTTGGTGAAATGTAGGTGCTTTACCTCCAAGAAGCAATCCAAAATACTTTCTCTTCAGCACAACCTAAATCTAAAGTACCTATATCCCCTAGTTCCCTAGGCATGCAGGAAATTAAGGGGCTAAACTGAGAGAGTAGGCACATGTAAACTCCCTCAAAATGTAGACTTTTACCATGAAGCAACCTGACATCTACCAGTTTCAGCCCTGTTTTTGCCCATATATGTAGCTCTGAATTCACCATGGAGCACTGCAGCTGACATCATAGGAGTGTGACCTTTCCTGGTGGCACGTCTGCTTGCCACTGTGAATAAGCCTAATGGCTGGCATTCTTGCTTTGCATTGGGAAGCACCTGGATCCAATGCTCTTCTCTGCCTGAAGGCATTCAAACCCTCAGTTTTCATTTTGATTTATATTCTCTAACCACCGGGGCTGGGGGTGGCGAAAGCAGAGCCAAGCTCAGATAGGAAGGAAGATCTGGAGCAGGAAGAGAGAAAGCCTGAGGGAGTACATAGATAGGTGGAGGAAAGCCTGGATTTTGATCATGCTGAGGAGGGGCAACTAAAAGATAGGCTTCCATTTTGTGGGCAAGTGCTCTCCAGTCACTAAATTGTCATATAACAGAGTGATGGTCATCTCTGCCTTCTCCTTTGGCTGCCTGGGGAAAGGCAGTGCTCAGCTCAGCCACGTGTCTCCTGTAGAAGGCTCAGTTTGAACCTTCAAGAGGGCAAAGAAGCGCAGGAGAGAGGAGAGGGTCAGAATCTCGGGCCGTGATTTGTTTGCTTAGGGCCTGGGAGTTGCATCACCTGTGGAGACACCCTGTTCCCTCCACTGACCCTGCCAGGGGCCCATCTAACCCTGATGCCATCTGTCACCATGGTGCCCCTGGGCACACACATTTCAGAGGGGACACTGTCTGTGGTGGGGGCTGAAAGGTGGCTTCTCGAGCTTTCTCCGTGCCCCCTGTCCTGCTGTGCAGTCTTCTCACAAGGTGCAGAGTCAGGGCTCCTCTTACTGGGCACTAATGTCACACAGTAAGAACGGGAGCATGGTACTCTAGTTGTGCCCTGAAGCTTTTTTGAGCTGTTGTGGTAATATCTCTTGTTTTCTACAGCACCAAGAGAGGAGTGTGCTGCTTTCCAGGTAGTACGAAGTGGTAGTTAAGCTGAGATCTTCAGCTTACAGCTGACCCCTTGCAGAATAGAAAACCCCTGCCTGCTTTGGTACCACCCCATAAGGCAGCCCTTGACTCTCTCCTATTGTGATTCAAATGTCTAGAGTTGGTTTAATTTAATTTTAAGTCAAGGTGTAAGCTTTGTGTGATTGCTGGAAAAAAATAATGAACGTCTTGAGAAATTCTGTTTTCTGACTTTGTCTTCCCCTTCCACACACGAGCTCACACAAATGTTCAGATCCAGGTCCTGGGTGACGCTCGGTAGGCTGCATCTCACTAGCCATGTCCAGCTTCGGGCTGAAAAAAGTCCTCAAGGATAGCAATTCAACTGAAATATCTCTACCAAAGCCAAGTGCAGGATGTACAATACCATCTCCCTATGGATGCTGCAGAAAAATTTGACTGAATTTTTTTGGTGGTGACTTGTGCCCGTGTCTATCTTAGGACAGTGCCCAAGTCTCTGCATGCTCTCTCCTGACTTAAGTTACAGAAATGACAGATAACATCATCTTCTTGAGAACTTCTGTCATGTGTTATTCTGTATTCAGGTTTGCGGATGTGTTTATGTGTTTGGTGCTGCTGCAAGTTGGTTGATTTATTATGCTTATTATGGTATCTGTCTTTTTAATTGGGTGTTAAAAGGCAAGCAAGATTATATTAAGCTAGAAGTTACTGGAGGGTGATTTGCTGAACTTAAAGTAAATTAATAAGCATATGGATGGTGGTTCTAACAGCAAGAAAATTCCTTTTTTGCCTCTCTGTCATCATTTGCAGTCAGCATACTGGATTCTGTTTTTCAGCTGTGGATGTGTTACTGCAGGGCTGTGTAGGATGGTCAGGATGCCTGGTCTGGTGTCTTTGAATTGGTTTAGATGTGCAAACTGTGGCATAAATTTAAGAAGTTGGTAGGATAAAAGAAAAATAGCAATTATTTTCTTCGCTATAGAAACACTCTCCCTTTGTCTCTTTGCCTTCAGTTTCATGGCTTTTACTTGAAGAAATGATCTTTCATAAATCTCAGCCTTATGCTTCTGTCTAGTTTGTTCTTGATAAATCCTTGAATCCATCAGGAAGATGGTGCCTCATTTTAAGAATAGGTCTGGAGAGATCTAAGAGGCAGATGTGGAAGTGTTCAAAAAACAGATAGACGTGGCAATTCAGGAGATGGTTTAGTGGTCATGGTAGTGTTGGGCAGATGATTGGACTAGATGATCTTAGAAGTCTTTTCCAATCTTAATGATTCTATGAGTCTATGATTCTATGTGCAATAGCTGGAGTAACAGGCAATTTACAGTATGCACAGGAACAAAGAATGAACATTAAACTCCCTTGCAGAGGGTACAGGGGCCTGCAGCTTCAAAGTGCTGTTGAGTTCTTAGTCTGTGCACACCAGCTGAACCCAAATAATCCTTTGCCTCAGCCACACAGGGTATCTGCCACTTCTTCCAAGCTGTCAGAATGTCACCGATGCCGGAGCCTGTTCGCTACCCTTGCCTATGCATACGTGAAAAAAAATGCTGCTGGTGGGTCCCTGTATTTGCAGTTTGGGCTCCTTGCAATTCCTCAGCTCAATTCCAATCTAACATCCAGGTGCAATATGGGCAAGAAGCTGCTGCTAAACCTGCTTTGGGCCTTCACGGGTTCAGATTCTCTCTGCTTTTTGTCTAGCTATTAAAACCAAACCTCCTGGGAATATCCATGGGCTGTGATATCTGAAGGTATGGAACACTTTGACAGTGCAAATACAGCTAATCCTGCTGCAGGGTAGAGGATGGGCTCACTAATTTCCTGAGGCTCCTACCAACTCTTCTATGGCCTTTTGGCCAGCTAGAAAATCATATCTAGAGCTAAAAAAACCCCTGTTCTGTGGTTAACATAATAATGAGACAGAAGGCTGCTAGTTCATCCAGATGTAGCTTGCAGCAGCCGGAGACTGGAGTCTAGCTTGTCCAATTAATAAAATTGCACCACCTTATACCAGCTGAGAATTGTGTCTCTGAAGTTTTCATCTGCATTAAGTCCTCAGAGACAGAATATATTCTGGGAATGGCATTTTCTTTACTCAGAACAGTGGTAGGAAGCCAGTATAATCTAACTGGCCTCAGACTACAGCCATGTTTCCTTCTCTAAAGGCTTTTTCTCCACATGCCAGATTCCATTTTCCAATAATTTTCAATTAAAACATGGTGTGTTCCTTGCAACCAAGTCTGAGAGAAACTCCTTTTGCTATGGTGAGCATTGACTGGGATCACCAGCTGACCTGAAGGCCATAGGCCAAAGCCTGGCATCCAGGGTGGCTATCGTGTCACACCAGCCTTCTTGGAAAGTACAGAGCTAACTAAGGTCTGGACATAAAGCACTTTCTTACACGGGAAGGCAGCTTGTCTGGACAAAGCCAGAGGCAGATGTGTTGGGACTTTGGACACTCCACACTGTTTTCCATCCTTTTTCAATCTACTCAGGCTGACATATATAATTAAGAGTTTTGTGAGAACTTTATTCTCATGCTCTTTTCTCCTTGCAAGGTCATTCCCAGCATATTAACTAGCAGTTTATCAAGCTCTTTTTTCTCTGAAATGCCAAGCCGTGAAAACGTTGAGAAAAACAGAACTGTCCCTTGCCTACCATATGCAGTATCTTCTGGGGCAAGATCCTCTTAAAACTTTAGCACCTAGGAGTCATAGATTATACGAAATTACTAAATCCTGGTTGCTGAGGGACTAGAACAAATTGAAATAAAGCTAGGGAGCTCTTAAGATATTTTAGATGAACCTTTATAGAGATTAATGTGTTTTTATGTTCTTTTGCTAAAAGTCATAGTCAAAATGTCAACAGTTTGGGGACTGTTAGTTCATTGTTTCATGTAAAAGGTGGTAAATGGAGGTGGATTTCAGTATAGTTGTTTAAAGATAGATGTTGTTAGAGAAATCCAGGGCCAATTGTTTTATTATAAGTTCTCCTAGTAGTTCTCCCACCTTATTTGAAGTCTGCATGTTCTGCCTCATTATCATTTGACATTATCTGAAGAGAACACCATGAGTGATGTATCGGCTCAATTCAACAAAGTGTGACAGAGAAACCAGTATTTTGGGCAAAATCACTTTTATATTTCTTTACTACTTGGCCATGAGGGAGCCGGTACATTAGTTTCACAGCAGGAAGGAAAACATTCTTTTCAGTATGTTTAAAGTTTTCTTTCTAATTCAGTACTGAAAGTGCTCAAAGGTTCTACTTGTGTTTTGTGATCGTTGCAAAATTCAAGCTCATAAAAAGGTTGAGAATTTTTTTAAAATTTATTTTTGTTATTGTTCACTGAATCCTAAAAGGGTTTGCACTCATAGGAAGTCTTGTGAGTTTAAGAAACAGCAGCTGGATAAATACCTGTGGAGTGGTTTTAAAGAACTAATTGGTCTTAAACTGCCCTTCTCAGCATGCTTGGTTCTGCCATAGACCCCTGGGCAAGGGCTTTTGCGATCCAACACGTGGGGTGAAAGGATGCCATCAAACCACTCCTGAGGGTCTGCTTCCCGCAGGGGGCTTGGCTCCAGCAGCAGCTGGGAGGTGCCAGGACGCAGGTTCGCTCTCCAGATTCTGTATCTGCAGCCGGTGGGAGTGCTGGGTGTGTGCAGACCAGAGGAGGGGCTGACACCACCGTGTTGGGCAGCAAGGGACAGGTGCCTAAGGTGGTGCTTCCCCACATGGCTGCACGCACAAAGGAGGCCGGGGTAGGACAGTAGCTGGCTTCTGCCTCGTGCGCCTTTCCCAGTCCTCTCATTTTCTGGTCCAATTGCTGGAGTACTGTGCTGGCTACTGAGCTCTCTTGTACAATCATGGAATCATTTAGGTTGGAAAAGACCCTTAAGGTCATCGAGTCTAACTGTAAACCTAACACTGCCAAGTTCACCACTAAACCTTGTCCCTAAGCACTATATCTACACGCCTTTTAAAAACCTCATGCAATGGTGATTCAACCGCTGCCCTAGCCAGCCTGTTCCAGTGCTTGATAAACCGTTCAATGGCGAAATTCTTTCTAATATCCAGTCTAAACCTTCTCTGGTGCAACTTAAGGCCATTTCCTCTTGTTACTTGGGAGAAGATACTGACACCTACAATTTTCATATTTCAGTTTATTAAATTCTTCATGAGAGCCACTTAGTCCATCAGCTGCCCCGCCCTTTTGTTATTGCAGTATAGCCATATATTCCTGAATTGTGGTGGAGATTTGGAGTGAGGATGGGAACAAACTCATCATGTTCCAGTGCAGGTTTTACTGCTTCCCTCGCAGTTCCAGAGGGGCCAGGTTGTTTTCAGAACAACAGAGCCTGAAGGTTAAGTTAAAGATCTGAATCTTTAGCTCAGCAAAATCCTTACCTGATACAGGACACCAAGGCCTGCTCCTTGAGGTAAAGCAGACACAGTCTGCAAGTGGATCTTGTGTCCACTAAAGGAAAGATCTCACTTGTGCCCTAAGACCTCCTCATACCCTCCTGTCAGCAGCTCCTCCTCCCTCTCCTCTTGCTGGAACGGGCAACAGGCTGGCAGCCAGGACAAGGCTTTTGGGCTGGCTTTGGCAAAGAGGAAGGGCCAGAGCAGGCTGGGGCCAGGGCTGAGAGTGTACCTGGAAGGTTGAGCCCACCTCTGCACTGTTCAGACACTGGGGAGATACGGGTAATGACAATTCCTATCACCCACACGGCTACCCGGCTCGTGGAGCTACAGGGTTAGGCTGTCTGGGCTTCCTGACCACAGCACGGGGCAAGCTGGTTACAGATGTGGTACATCTGCCAGGGGCATTCTCACAAGGAAGCCACTTGCAGCAAACTGCAGATCCTCAAACCCCGCTCCCTGTCTGCAGCTTATCTGCCTGCTTGCCCCAATCAATAGACACAGTCCATCCCTTAAGCATCAACAAGGTGATACAGAACCTCCTCACTCACCAAACCCAGCAGCTCGGCACATTATTGCCTGGTGTGGAGCTTAGACAAGAACATTTCCATGCTGCCTACTTCCAAATGCAGCATGTGGAAGGCAAACAGATATCTGCAGCTGCCCCTCCACACACACCCCCACCCAACCACATCCCAGAAACAGTGTTTCTTTGCGATGGAGAGGCACGGAGGAGGTTAGAGTGAGGATGCAGCCGTGATCCACATGGAGAAGAGTAATGCTTCAGCTGCAGTGGTATCTTCTCTGGGACGGTGGCCAAAAAATACAGAGAATGTTCAGCAGCATTAAATTTACATTGTGTACCTAATCAAGAGCTCCTCCAACCGAGGAGTTCATGTCCTCCTAGCCTAGCTAGAGAACAGTTTATGGAGCATGAGGAAAGATAATCCTTTTAATTGTCTTTTAATAATTGTTAGCGTTTCATCTCTATCTAAGATATTTGACTAAGCCCCTCAGGCTCTGAGTTTCATGAGGCAACAGGTTCTGTCAGGAAGGATGCACAGACTGTGCTCCGTGGAAGAGCTTCATGAACCGTGCTTCATGGGAGAGCTCATGACTTTACTCTCTGTTTTGTTCGTTCTATTTTAGGCTGCCCGCATGGATTCCAGCACCTGCAGTGTCACAGACACAAAGCGGAATACAGAGTGGAATTGAGCACCAGCTCTCTTCTCTTTTTTTCCCCTCCTCCTCACTCATTAGATAAATGGATCATCTGGACACAAAAACTATGCTAAAGGAAAGAAACGGGAGATAACTTGGAATAGGATAAAGTGCAACATGAATTTGCTCAAGGTAGGTCATGCCAAATTAACATGATGCCTTTGTTCTGTAAGCTAACCGACCTTTTCTGTCAGTGCAAATGCAGTCAATTTGCACTAATAGGTTGAAATAAACCAAATAAATTATTTCTTACAGTGGAGAAACATGAATTTTAAGATAAAAAAAAGCACTAACAAACAGGAAGATCACAATGTGTTGTGGCAGAATGAGAACAAGCACACAAGAAGCAATTACTGATGCAGTTCCTCCAGGACAGAACTTGGAATGGACCTTATTTAAAGTTTCATTCCCAGGTATGGCAGCAGAAGTCAAAAGGAGGCAGTGACATTAATGGGTGACACAGTATTGAGTACTGTCAGAAACTGGGCACATGAGATGATACCCACAGAAATCTTGTTGGTTGGAGCAGTGAGCAATGGAGGGTAGTAATGTAAAAGAGCTGAAATGTAGTAGAGCAGAGCATAAACTTTTTCACTGTGAAGGTGACAGAGCACTGGCACAGGCTGCCCAGGGAGGTTGTGGAGTCTCCTTCTCTGGAGACTTTCAAAACCCACCTGGATGCATTCTTGCCTGACTTACTGTAGGTGATTCCGCTCTGGCAGGGGGATGGACTAGATGATGTTTCGAGGTCCCTTCCAACCCCTGACATTCTGTGATTCTGTGATAGGGCCTCAGAAGAAGCTCTACCAACAGCTAGATAGATGCTCTTCACATGGAAATAGAGGAGTGGATGTGGCAAAGGTCTATGTACTTATTAGTCCAGGGCAGTACAAACTCAATGGCAACCAAGATTTGGGCCACTTTGTCCTCCCTCTCACTTCACAGGCTGTGACAGTAACAGCTGTGGCTTAGGCCTATGCTGACCACACCATGTCACCCCTCACACAAATACACTTGCAAGTGGACAGGCTGCCCTGAGAATACTCCTTTTCCCCATGAGTGGACATGAGAGCAGCTCAGCAGCTCCAGCATCCCTTGGAGGCTCCTTCTCTGCCTAATAATGAGGCAGAAACTCTAGCCAGGCCCTTCCAAGAAGATACTGCATTTTCCCAGTTCCTTCTCTGATGCACAGAGATGGAGCAATAGCTATGGGCCCCCTGTGCTGGCTGATGTGAGGATGAGAGTGTTCTGTTCTTGGGCACTGTTTGCAGTGAAAACAGCCATTTTAGCTTGGGGAGAAGACGACTGGCTGGATGGGAGTGAGCGACACTGGACCTGGTGCCCAAGCTGCATCAGGCCTCATTCACAGAATCATAGAATCATTAAGGCTTGAAAAGACCTCTAAGATCATCAAGTCCAACCGTCAACCTAATACTACCATGACCACTAAACTATATCCTGAAGTGCAACATCTACATGTTTTTTGAACACCTCCAGGGATGGTGACTCCACCACTTCCCTGGGCAGCCTGTTCCAATGCCTCACTGCTCTTTGAGTAAAGAAATTAGTCAGTCACAGCACGACTACGAGCCACTGAGAGATGGGAAGCACGGTTCTAGTGCATGTAAAATGTAAGACTGACCAGCAAACCAAGGGAAGTCTCTGCTACAGGGCTCTGTTGAGTGTCATCTGGAAAGCAAGGGATTTATTGAAAGTGCAGAGGAGGGTGTCACAAACAAGCAGAGGGTGGAAAAGCCTGTGTTGGAGATTCAAGTGTCAGGCTTGTTTCAGCTAGCAGGGCGAGCTAAAGTGGGATGTGCCCATCAAAGGGTCTGGGCATTTCGAAGTCTGGGCAGAAGTGAGGTGAGACCAAAGGTGAACGACAGAGCTGACCACGGGTAAATCAAGACAGCAGATTAGCAGGTGTGGTGCCCCATAGTATTGCTTTCAAACAGCAGTATGAGGTAAGCAGCCTAATGTGTTTTAAATGGAGCCTGATTTGTTTATGAGGATTTATATTTACCTATGATAACTGACAACAGGGCACAGGACAGAAGTACCTTCCTGCCACATCCTCTAGTTCTTTGTGAGTTGCTGCTGTTTCTTTCCAAACTTAATGATTCTGTGATTCTACTTTCAACTAAATGTGTTTTGAAGATGTGAGATTCAAAGCAATTGATCAAAGCTTACAGCTGTCCCTGAGTAAATCTGAAACACATTCCTCTATTCCTAAAATGCCCAAGTGCCTGGGAGCACTCTAGTGGCAAGGAGGAAATGATGCATCTCCTGCTTTGGGGTCACTGAAGGAGCCACATGACCACTGATTCATAAATCCTATCCAATCTCAAGCCAGTGCTGTTTCCTGGGTACATATAGATGTATATGTGTGTCCATGTGCAGGGCTGAGAATGGCCCAGTAGGCACTGGGATGCCATATCAGCAGTAAAACTGCATTGAAGAAGTAGAAAGAGGAACATACCATGTATTTTTCCATACAATACTTGTTCACATTGGTGCTGCTGATGTTCCATTTTCACTGAATCACAGAATGTCAGGCGTTGGAAGGGACTTTGAAAGATCATCTAGTCCAGCCCCCCTGCCAGAGCAGGATCACCTACAGTAGGTCACACAGGAACGCGTCCAGGTGGGTTTTGAATGTCTCCAGAGAAGGAGACTCCACAATCTAGCGTATGCACGTATCTTTATGTACATATGTGTGCACATACATGTCTTTATATGTATAGGCATCCAAAATGAGTGTCGAGGTGTGAAGGAGAAGATGTCTACACTGAAATGTAGATCTGCTGTTTTTACATGTCTACGTTATAGGTATACTATAATAGTTTCAAGTTTCTGCTGCTGCTTCTGGAGAGACCACTGTGAAGATGCTATTGCAGTTATATTGCAGACATTGGCACAGTGAAGCCTAGGAGGACATTCCTGTGCTTCCTTGGCAATGTCCCTTGTGACACCAGGACAGACCTAGTCCCAGTCCACCCCAGAGACAAACAGATGATCCAGAAGAGTGATGGAAATCAGTGTCCAAAGACTCGAGGAGGATGAGAGGCTGTTGCTGTAGGGGAAATCTCACGTGACTGTATCCTTGCAGGTATTAGTAAGACCCAGCTTTCAAGTGAACTTGTCAAATCCACAGTTCCTGTGGCACATGATTACACTAGCAACAAAAAAATGCTCTAATGTTTTATTTAAGGAGCTTGGTTAAGCTGCACCTGTACTTGGCAAGTTAATTGTATTTCTTTATAGGGAATATTTCCAGTGCTCTGGTCCAGCCGCTTGCGCAGCTGCCAGACACCCCTCTGTGAGCATCCGGTCCTCTCCTTGCTGTGCCGAAATGATGATGAAATGTCATCAAAGACACTTGCCTTGGTGAGATGAGTTCTGAATTAACATTCATGAACTTTCGGCTGAACTGCTGAAGCTATAAAACTTCTACAATTGATGAAATATACTCATATGGTGGATTTACACTCTTTGTTTATGTATATTCAACCCTTTTCTAAGAGAGATGACCCTTGTGGTGGTCACTAAATCCTTTTGTGAGAAAAGTCTAGAGATGCCTGAAATTTCTCCTTAATAATGCTAGTTTTGGTTACTTATCCCTTTTCAAATGTACAGCTTTAAATTGGAAATGTTTTTTTTCCCTAGATGTTGGCTTTTGTATGGTTTTTAAAAAGAAAGTTGTTAAATTGAATTATTGAACTATTTTTTTAAAAAGATAGAGAAAGGCACTTGTGAAAGTATTGGAAACTGCAGGGTCTAGTATTGGTGGGAAGGAAAAAGAAGAAAAGGGAAGAAGTCATTTTCTCATAAGTCACACTAAAAAATTGCTCACATTTACTAAATTTTGGAAAAATGAAGTTAAACTAACCCCCCTCCTATCTTTCTTCGTAACAGTTTGAACTTTTCTGGCTGAAAATCTAAACCCCGAATAATTGGAAAAGTGAACAAAACTGCCTGAGGCAGCAGGGAAGGATTTCAGCCCAAGGAGGCAGAGGCTGTGAGGGAGCCGTGCAGGAGGGAGCGTGGAGCAGCCTCTCCTGAGAAGGTGCTACCAGCAGCCCTTATCATGCACGTGCATCTGGGCGAGTGCACATGCGTTCACCTGTGGGTGCACGCAGCAGAGCTCACTCGTGCCCTTGTGAGAACAGCTCTCTAGCCCAGGTTGGGTTTAGCCCAGATTGGGCAAAACTCAAGAGCCTTGTTTACATAGCTTAATTATTTTTCCAATACTTTATGGAGTCTCTCAGCTGGGAAGGGCATTTCCAGCTAATGGGAGTTTGCTAGCCACAGTAAATTTGTAACTCCTTTCTGTGAGATTTTAGCTAAAAAACACAGAAAGCTGGCAGGTGGAGAGAAAAGATGAGAGACACCTCACCTTTCTGAAATCCTCCTGTACAAGGCAGCAGGGCATAGCTCAGGCCTTTATTATTTAAGTTTACTAGGGCACAGTTAGAATCATAGAATCATAGAACAGTTTTGGATGGAAGAGATCTTCAAGATCATCGAGCTCCACCTTTGCCTAGCCCTAAGAACACCACTAAACCATGTCCTTCAGTGCAACATCTACCCTTACTATGTTCTTCAATGCAGCATCTACCTTTGATAAATTCAATTCCCAGTGTCTCCTAGCACATGCTCAAGACCATCTCCCTAGATGCTCAGGCAGATAAATGCCCATTTATCTCCTTTGTCTACTGCTGGAGGTCTTCAGGCTGCCTCCACACAACTCTTACGCAGACTGTAGAGAATATTTACAAGCAGTCTCTGTCACACATGTCTTAGAGCATGCACAGCGCTGATTTTGGTTGGTGTAGGAAGTTTCTATTTTTGCATTAGTATCTCCCAATAAACTCTGTTCTAGCTCATGCTACATCATAGGTTTTATGTTTTGTGTTGTGGAGAGTCGTGAAAGATAACAGGGATGCAACAGTGCAAAATGGATTCAGACTTCCCATCGTAACAAAATGACAGGAACTGTCCACTTTGTTTTAACTTATTTTTCTTTTTTTGGGGTGGGGGTGGGGTGATGTTCAAGTAATTGGACAATTACTGAATCAGAACGGTCCATTTAGTCCGTACTCTGCCTCTCATGCCAACCCGGGCCTCAGAGCTGAGTGTGGGAAAACTTGGCCGTGCATTTCTTGATACCCCAACAAGCAAGTGGGGAGCTTTAACTACTGAGTCTGAGAGTATGTTTTCTAGGAAGGGTGTTTCAGTGCATAAGACATTAAACGTCTATTCAAGAGACCCAATATTTTTTTTTGTCTGAACCATAGATTGTAAAAAAACACCGAACACCACAGGCAATTTACTTTTTCTGTCTCTCAGTTTACCATTCGTAAAATTTCTTGCCTCACTGGGTCACCAAAATCTATTGGGGTACTGTAGTGATGATGCCCATGTAGCTCCCAGAAAGTGGCCACCAACTCAGGGTCAAATGTGATGATTTATGGTCACTACTCAGCCAGCTTGGACTCTCTGAGTGGATGAGTGACCTTGAGTTAGTGGATTTTGGACTCTCTTGCCAATTCCTTGTTTATTGTGAGTATCTGTCTTACCCAATCCAAAGGCAGGAAAAGGTATTTAGCTAACTGCAAGATATTCCCTGCATTTTTTCGATGCTTGACTGAAGTAAAATATGACCTTAGAAGCATCAGTAAATACTGCAGCTTTCATGTAAACACATCAGATATACATCTGCTATTTTGTTGTTCCTTACTGATAATAGAGAAGTTATAGAAAGAAGGCATGTGCATACCTTCCACTGTGTAGATTCCTTCCCATCCCTGCAGCAGCAGCCTTTTCCTATCAAGAAGTCCTCTTGTGAAGGAAGGAGACAGGGTGAAGGGGTCTAGAGAAACTGGGTGCTGCTCTTGGTTTTGCCAGGAATCTCTCCTGTTGATGAAGTCCTTGTGAACAAGTCATTCTTGATACTATGTACTTCCAGGGTGCTGTGGACTGTGGCAGTGCTTACAGGTAGGACTGCCCCAAGAGCAGTCATTGCCATCCAGGGATGCTGAGGTGTTCTTCCTCCACAGAGATTTTGGGTTCAGTCACCCAAACTAAGCAAGGTGCTAGCTGGTCAGCACTGTGGTGCTCTTCAAGCAGAAGTCATTTTTGGGCAGAGAACATGGGTAGAAAGGATGAAAATCCTTTCCCTCCTGTCTTCCTTGCACATGGTGTTGCATGGATCCCAGTGACCCCTGAACAACCTGCCTGTTCTGAACTTGTCCTGCATCTCCTCATAGCCCTGCCTTGGGATTTTGCAGGATAGGGAACATTTAGCTCAAATCTTCTACAGCAGGCTCCCAAAGAAAGTACATCTGGGAGCAGCAATCCACTGCTAAAGACATGCTGTGTGATCATATAATACAGCACAGACAAAAGGAAAAGTACTAACTAGTTACCTTCTTTGGTAAAATAAGCCCTGCCATAAAAAAAAAAAAAAAGCCATAAGTCTCCACACATACCTGAAAACTCTGAGAGCTCATCTAGGGAAAAGGCCAAAGGCCACCAAGTCCAACACCTTGCACTTATGGAAGTTACAACTGGTGCAAAATTCAGTCCCTAGTCATTGCACTTTGAAGGAAGCAGAATAAGCACGATGTTGTGCAGGAAAATCCCAAGTGTGATAGCTGATAAACAGTCTCCAACACCACCAAAGCTCACACTTTAAGGCAGACCATATGGCTAGGATGGGAAGTGGGCAGCCTTCACTGAATCATTGGAGGGCTTGACCTCAGGGTGCTGCATGGATACGTAACCACAGAGGTCTTGATCCTCAGCAGCCTCAGTTCATGGCCTGGCAGCTGATGCCAAGTGCTGCGGAGCGGCATAACAAAAACACTGGCTGTGGAGTGTGCATCCATGAATGTGAAACTCAAACAACCTCTTGACCCAAAATCCACCTATGGTTCAATCCACTCCACTCAATCAGATAGAAACCTCTTGCAGCTATGCAAATAGCCCATCCTGCCTGCCTGTCTTGTTGGCCTTCCCTCTGCCAGACCTAATTAGTGTGGTGAGTAAATAGAAGAATGAGGTCAAATACAGGGCTAGATTTTCCTTGAAATGGCTCCAGGTACGGCCAGGCTGCTCGATGCCATGGTATGCAAAGAGCCTGCTTAGGGAGCAATGGCTGCAACATCTGTCCATCTAGAGGCTGGATGAACCAGAGTTGGGTGGCAGAGTTATCACCCCCTGAAACTTGGGCAGAGGATTGAAATAAATAAAATATCATTTGTATCCACTGATCCGTCTAACAACTGGTGTTTGAGCTCTGGACTTGTGCTCACGCATTCCCTTGCTTCAGATGCATTTCCAGGGCAAATTACAACAGTATCTGACATGGTGGGGGCTTTTTAACACAGCATCATGTGCCAGGTGATTTTTTTTTTTTTTTAAGTATTAAGTCAAGACAGTATGCAAGGGAGGCAGGCAAGCCTGGTCAAGTTCTCACATACTCACTTTATGGTATGAAGCCAAACTGTGAAGTTTTCCAAGTATTTTAATGAGCATGTTTCAGACTTTTTTATTAACTTTTAATGCCTCTTACTTTTGGCAGTTCCAACTGCTATGCTACAGGAAAGACCAAGCCACCCCTCCAGTGCTGTTCCAGATAAATAGGCCTTAACCACAAATTAACATGTATATCTTGTACTGCTTCTGAAGTTGAAGGCCCCATGATCTGTCTGAGAATTCCTCTTTGCAGTTTCAGGTTGTGGTTTTGCTCTGCAAAGCCCCAGCTGGCAGAGGATCTAGCAGAAAGAGCTCCTTCCTTGATGCCCAGGCACTGTCAGCAACTCAGGGAGAAATGCAGGGACTGCAGCATCATTTGTTGAGCTTGCTTGTAGGGAATTTGGGTGAAGACTCCACTTTTAGGGGATGGAGTTGGGCGGCGGGATGGGGAGGGAAAGGAGCTCGTCAGAGGAGCAGCTCAGAGGATGGGAGAGGGACACCCGAGGGTCTGTCCTCCTCCGAGCCCTCTGCACATGCTGTTGTTGCACCTTTGGAGGGTGATGCTGGAGGTTCTCCATCCCTGGGCCTTTGCTTGGTTTCTGAGCAAATCTTTTTGCCAGTTTGCTTTTGGATTAAGAGGTGGGAGAAGGATTCAGCAGTCTTGAAGGTGAAAGGTGTCCTTAAAACACTGCCTTGCTTTCTGAAATTTGTTTCCAGATCCCCTTTGGGGGTGAACTTCAAAATTGGGATCAGCATTTGTATTTCTGTGTAAAAGAGCCTGTTCTGATCCAGGCCTTTAATCACTCCCTTTTTACCTAAGAAAGCAATAAGGATATAACATCTACCTCCCCAGAATGCCCCCAAGCCAGACCTCTAGGCATTATTTCAACAGGTTCTTCCAACAGAGACAGGCCAGGCTGGAACTACACGCATCCTGTTAAGTCTTCTGTTACTTTGCCAAATCTGGGAAATTTCCAGTTATGAATAAACTGGACCCACAATGAATACAGTTGAAAGACTGTGTTGTCACCTATTGGCTTGACCCTAATTTCCTTTACCTGGCTTCACCCAGTGGGATGGCACGTGACTCTTGGGTTTAGCTAAAAAAGCTAACAATAGTGAAGCAAAAAGCCATTCAAAGCAGCAGTTTTCTCCATTACACAGTGTATAGAGAATAATTCTGGATTTACATAGAAAGGTGCATGCATTTCAACATGATAAGATGTGATACAGATAAAGTAATGCAAACCTTGCAGATGTAATTAACCATAACAAGTTGTGCTTATTCTGCTACAGCTCTTTTCCACATTGGAGAATAAATAAGCTGGACATTGTTTTTCTGTGATAGCTCTATCTGGCTACAGCTTACATCTACTTCTGTGAAGAAAATTACCTGCTTGCCTGAGATGATTGTACAGACATTAAGTCTGTGAGTAGGATTTAGGAACAACTTTTTATGCTATTGAGGCCCCCACACAACACTGGGGCCAATAAAATGCTCCTGTGGTTTCTGACAGTAACGGTGCAAATATCAACAGGATCCTTCTCCGGGTGGGACAGGCTCTTCGTGGGAAGTGATCACACCTGATGATGGCACCTGAAGTAATTCTTGCCCCCGATGTCTCCTGCCTTAGAGAGCTGCTTGGCAGCAGTGCAGTCTTGACAACTTTTGGTGTGGCCGTATAGTTAAAGCTGGTTTATGGCCAGGAACTCACCGCTTTTCAGAAACCTGTTAGAATTGTAGAATCATAGAATTGTATCAGCTGGGAGAGACCTAGAAGATCATTGAGTCCAGCCTTTGTCCCAGCCATATCAACCTCCTAAACTATGTCCCGCAAAGCAACATCCCTCCTAAACTATGTCCCGCAAAGCAACATCCCCCCGTCTCTTAAATACCTCCAGGGACGATGACTCAACGACCTCCCTGGGCAGCCTGTTCCAATGGGTGACAACCCTTTCAGTAAAGAAATTCTTCCTAATATCTAACCTGAACTTCCCCTGAAGCAATTTAAATCCATTTCCCCTTGTCCTATCACTTTCCACTAGGGAGAACAGACCAACCTCTGCCTCACTACAACCTCCGTTCAGGTGGTTGTAGAGAGCGATGAGGTCTCCCCTCAATCTCCTCTTCTCTAGGCTAAGCAGCCCCAGATCCCTCAGCCTTTCCTCGCAAGACTTACGTTCTAAGCCCTTAACAGCTTGGTAGCCCACCTCTGTACCCTCTCCGGCACCTCAATGTCCCTCTTTTAGTGAGAGGCCCAAAATTGGATGCAGTGCTCAAGGTCCAACCGAGTACAGGGACACGATCACCTCCCTGCTCCTACTGACAGCACCATTCCTGATCCAGGCCAGGATGCCCTTGGCCTTCTTGGCCACCTGGGCACACTGCTGGCTCATGTTCAGCCACTGTCCATCAACACCCCCAGGTCCCTCTCTGCCTGGCAGCTCTCCAGCCACTCCTCCCCAAGCCTGTAGCGCTTTTTAGGTGCAGGACCTGGCATTTGGCCTTATTGAATTTCCTGATGTTGGCCTTGGCCCGGTGATCCAGCCTCTCCAGATCCCTCTGTAGAGCCTCTCTGCCCTCAAGCAGATCGACGCTTCCACCCAGCTTGGTGTGGTCTACAAACTTACTGTTCCTCCTCAGGGCCTGCCCAGAGATGCTAGACTTGCTCTGGCTTGAGACCAGCTTAACTGAAAGGCAGCAGACACCCACAACACCTTCAGTCTTCTCATGGTTATGTCTTAGCTTTAAAGTCTTCTCTTGGTATTCCGCACGTGACAAACACCAGACAAAATGGATGTTCTTGATGGTTGCGTATTCAACGCTCTGACAGATACATGGACAATTCGGTGGATAAAGAACTGACTTGATGACCACACCCAAAGAGTGGCTGTCAACGGGTCCATGTCCAAGTGGAAGCCAGTGACCAGTGGAGTCCCTTAAGATCAGTACTGGAACCTGTCTTGTTCAACATCTTTGTCAGCGACATGGACAGTGGCATTGAGTGCACCCTTAGCAAGTTTGCCGACGACACCAAGCTGTGTGAGGTGGCTGACACACTGGAGAGTAGGGATGCCATTCAGAGGGACCTCAACAGACTGTAAAGGTGGGCCCAGGCCAACCTCATGACCAAGTCCAAGTGCGAG
>NW_009714120.1:0-33041 GCF_000703405.1 Apaloderma vittatum | reverse complement strand
GGAAGCCCCATCCCTGGAAGTTTTTCAGGCCAGGCTGGATGGGGCTCTGAGCAGCCTGATCTAGTGGGGGATGTACCTGCCCATGGAAGGGGGGTTGGAACTAGATGATCTTTAAGGTCCCTTCCAGCCCTGACAATTCTATGTTTCTATGATTCTGTGCTACAGATGTAGACATAAGTATGGATGGTTGTCATGTTTTCCATTCACCTGCCAACTTCATGTAGGTCTTACAGTAGTTCCTCGTACTGGAATTCATTCAGCCCCACTCCCTAAACATCATGTTTACGTGATAAAAGATGCCTGTTATTTTTCACCTCTAACTTCGAGGTTTGAAGTGGAGTGTGTTACGGGTTGTCTCATTACCTGCCCCACGTCCCAGTACAACCATACTGGCTACACTTCTCGAAGCCACATGAAACAGGCCACTCTCCAGGTGCCCTGTCAGTCTGATGGTGTTCTGCGTGTGTGTTCCTCACTTCACATCCACAGCTCGGTGCTGGTCCCCACCAGTGCTGATTCACTGGCTGCGTGTTTCTAGGGTTCAAACACACATTGCTGCTCTCTTATTTTCCCCTTGATATTTCAAAACACTTTTCCATTTACATTGGAGTTTTACCAGTTTCTAGGCCATTAGTTTTTTTTTAGGTAAGCTCTTTCCTAGCCCTGATCTCTGGGCACCCACTGAGAGTGAAATCCCTTCGTGACTCCTCTGGCCACTCTGGGGCTCCCAAGCCAGCAGTGTTTGGGGCTCAGCCTCTGCTGCAGCTTCTCCCTTGGGTTTATATATGTCTGATGACCACAGATTTGCTAGGCTTATGTCCTGGCTGAGCTGGCCAATGTGCTCAAAGCCACCCTTCCAGCCTGAGGACACCCTTGCTAAGGAGAAAGGTGCCTTTGGGCAATGCTGTTGCCACACACCCATACAAGGTGCCCACCACTGCCCTGCTCCCCGTATTGTAAATACAAACACAGATGTGGCACCTGGTGATACCTCTTCTTTATAGCCCTTTTCTCATCTGTCGTTGTGATGGCTTTCGTGTCAGCTTTTATTTGAGTTAATATTTAAAGCAGGGGACTGCCTGAGCAAACTGCAGGGGTGCTGGGCAGTCACAGGCACAGCAACTCTCTAGCTGGTGCAATGGGATGGCATCGTTATCAGGACACACAGATGAGGTTGCCACGCTCCCTGCTTTGCAAGATGCCTTTACCTAATGAGAATTAATTACAATACTGCTATTAGATTTCTTTTCCTCCAGTTAGCTACTTTTGACATGTTGGCACAGACAGAAGTTACAAAGCATTATAGCAACCCTGAGAATGTTAGCAGCAGCACTTTGTTTTAAAGGAATTGAAGCTTGAAAGAAAAAACCACTACACAGAGCATAGAAAATAAACCAGCAGAAACTAGAGATACACTAACTTTCTGCCACTTCCTGCTAATTGATCCTGGTGGGGGAGCATAGAAATGACAAAGTAATATTACCTAGGTAAATATTTTACCAATATTAAAACCCTTTTAAAAAGTTTATCTTCTGGGGTTTTATATCTATGTTACCTTTGTCTTTATCTTCATATATTTCTATGATCAGAATTTTCTAGCTTTATTAATTAATAAACCACATCGACTTTAATCAAAGTAACATAAGCCTGTTTCTTCAATATTGCAGTTGCATGACTTGCTGTCTTCTTTGTGTCATCCAGGCAAAGACCATGGAGGTTCGTTTCAACATTTAGCTAAATCCAGCAGGGAGTGCCACCTTAATATTTCCGCATGTGACACAGGGCTGGACATGTATGGTTGTCTTTGTAATGTCATGTCGAAGTGTTATTTTTAACATAACTTAAAAGTGCAGTACAAAACTCTCATGATAATGCTTGGATTTGCCATACAAATTGTCCAGAGATTGAAGCTGGAAGGAAAATTCCAACAAATATGTCTTAGCAAGTTTTTCTCTTCATGCATAGGTCACCTGGCTTCTCCTCAGGTCTCTCTCTCATTTTCTCTTTTTAAAAATAATTTTCAAGCCAGCCATTGCTTCAGAAATTCTCACCACGTACCACTACTTTCTTGTGCTCTGCCAATAACAACCTCAGTGAATTCAGGCGACTTAGTGAGGTGCTCTTATGCTCTTCTAAGTATTTCTCCAAACTGATCTTTTAAAGAGCTTTAAGACTTGCCAGCGATGGATTTCAAAGTGACTAGATGTAGCCTTAGTTTGCCCTCAGGCTGCTTTCCCCAGTACTTGCTTTTTGTTACATTTTCCAGTCCCAAGGGATTTCTCTTGAACTTCTGAAAAGGTTTGCTAAAGCGTCTCTAATTTATTTCCCCATTTCCTTTACCATGCCTGCATATGGCCTCTTTCTTTTACTGGTTTTACAGATCCCAAGCTTTTTATTAACTATTCCTGATCTTATCTCCCAGTTTCTTAACTCCTCATCATCTGCTCTCAGTAATCAGAATCTTGCTTAAGAGAATATCTGTTCCCTGGCAGCCAGAAATGCAAAGTAAGTGTTAATATTTCCTTTGCCCTTTTAATTTCTCTCTGACTACTCTTTAACCACTGTATGAGAGAAAATGCCTTCTCTCCTGCCTTTTATTTTTGCTGCTTATGCTCTTTCAGATGATCCAGGCTGATCAAAATATAGGGAAATACATCAGTGTCTCCCCCATCAAGTGTGTTCAGCTGTGACTTAAGTGTGGTTTTGCACCATTGCCTTCTAAATGTGCAAGCACATTAGCAGGGGCTGCTTGCACAGGTTTCCTGTGCTTGTACCCTTGAATGAAGTCAGCAACAGCTGAAAATAAAGCAGGCTCAAAGGCCTGGCTCTGTAGGTTATCTTGGTTCAAACTAAAAGTGGATCTTTTGTGCCGTGCTACGTGGGAGCAATGCCCTCTGTGGCATATGAGCAGGTCCAGCTCCGCTTCTGAAAATAAGTAGTGCTGTCGCACAGCGCCGGCAGAGTAAGGAGCCTTGATTCATTCTTGCGAAAAATAATGCCTGTGTGTGGATGCTGTGTTTTCACTGCAATGCCCACTTACTTAAGCTGTTGCTTGAGCCACATTTCAGATCTCATCGGCTGGTGATTACTAGACTCTGCAATTAGAGGTTGACTGAGAGTAAATCCTGAAGTGTTTTGACTTGTTTCTCAAGAGGCCATGTTGAGATCAGCTCCTGGTTTATCCCAGTGCAGGCAGCTTCGGACACTTGTTTCTCTGGCAGATGGTACTAGAGGTTTTTAACTCTCACAGAAAGAGAATGGACACATTTTCATGAGATTTTTCACAAACACATCTTGGTGTATCTTGGTTGTGGGTCCTGGAGACCTGTTAGCTGCTGGCAATGACTGATCCTTTCCCCCTTTTTACTAGCATTATTATTATTTTGAGCAGAAAAACAGCTGACAGAGATGCTTGCTCTGGTCCTGGCAGCCTGATGGGCTCAGTGAGAGCAGCAGACAGATGCGGTGAGGCCCTTCCAGGTTTCCAGCCAGTGCATGTGAAGCTGGCTGAGTTTTTTCTTCTTTGTGAGACCAAAGCAATCAAGAACTTGAAGGTGCTTTGCCAGCCTTCACTTTCTACCTTGCTCTTGTCGGTTGTTTCATTTCTCTGGGCTAGGAAACCTGGGAGTCTGTAGGGCTTCAGGCATAGCCATAAACCTCAAACAAGCAGGCAGGCAGCTGCTGAGGACCAAGTCACCTCCTCTTGTACCTACAAACTGCTGGTTGTGTCACTATCTGTGCTCTCCCTTGAGCGCCAAACCATGATTATTGCCTGCAATCAGCCCTGCAGAAATGCGACTATCAAAATATGAATCTTATAACTGCCATGTTGTGCTTTGATGCTGCAAGGACTGCCTTGATTAACCTCTGTGGCTTTGCCTTTCTCAAATTGATTAATGCTGGCATCTTGCTATGCCGTAGCAGCAAACAGCCTCTTTGGAAGCACAACTTCTGCAGGTACAGACCCTTTTTGGCTGTGCATGAGATTATCAGCATGGTAGGAAAATAAATTTTCCTTATTTGTGTGTCACCTCCTCCAAAAACATAGGTGGCTGCGGAAGTCGGTTCTTCTGCTTCTCTCATACTGCCATTGACAACCCATCTATTCCTGGTGTGTAGCCTTGTGCTTCATTTATAATTCCCTAAATAACCCCATTCTGAACTCAGGGTTGCCCTTCCTCTGGGCTCTTCTGTGGTGCTCCAGCCCCGAGCACAGATGAGCCCCACAGACATCAGTGAAATTGTTCTCATAACCGCTTGTGTCAAAAAAACTCCACCAAGTATTGCTATGGCTTTAGAAACAGAGGCACAAAAACTGCAGGTAAGGTAGGAAATTGTCAGAACCGGAACCCAAGGATGGACAGACCGGAAGTGGTCACACAGTCTCGGCTCCAAGGCGGTGCTTGGGCAGAGTCCTGAGGTGGCCTGAGCCGGGGTCCACATGGTGCGGGCACCTCCTCCATAAAGCCAAATCACTTCTGCAGTCCTTTACTTTTGAGTAATGTCATACTTCATGTTGTAACCCAAGTAGTCTTCAAAGAGCAATTTACAAGTTGTTGGGGTTTTTTTTAAGGGCAAAAGGAAGAACCAGCCTCATTTACCTTGGGTGACATCTTGTCAGCCTGACTGAATGTCATTGCCTTGGACAAATGTCCGCAGCTGGCCAAAACCATGAGCTAGCACTGCTGTGGATCCAGGTTTCTAAGAGAAACAGCTTATACCACCATATGTGAATGTGTGTGAGTGCACATATGTGAGCATGTGTGTCTGTGTGTCTGTTTATCAGCCTGTCATGCCCTGCTAAGCCGCGAAGCCACTGGCTGACTCAGTCAAATGTCACACATATTATTAACTCCCAATTAATTTCACAAAAATAAGAGAGCAGAGAGAAGAAAGAGACACAAAAAAATCCCAAACTGTGGAAAAAGCAGCCACAGGAGCTTGCAATTTATCACTCACCAGAGTGCATACATGGGATAGTGGTTTTCAAAATGTTCCTGACACGTAAAAAGACTCCAGTTGACACTTACTCCTCAAAGCCAGATCGGTCATTAACAACACAGAACCCCAAAGGCAATCAGATCCACTGCGATGGGGCTGCTTTTAAACCACTTATAACCTGCCCAGGTTTTGGAGGATTTTCACAGGCAGCGGAAGAGCCACATCTCATGAGAAGCTGCAGCTGCAGCAGGGGGTATCTCAAGGGAAAGGTGCTAAAACCATGTGCTCTTCCCGGGGTGGGCACTCCAGCGCTTGGCTTGAGCCACCTTTCGGACGTGGCTGACCCTCCCCTCTAGCGCTGACTGAGTCTCAAATGTATGCTAGAGGTAGAAACCCAGAGGCCAGCTTCAGCTTTAAGCAGTTCAAGTTTGGCAACGGTTAGTAGGAGCAGAGGGGAGTGGGGGACACTGGGGAGTATCAGATGATCTGAACCTGAGCCAGTGCTGTGATGGGCTCTGGGAGGGTGGCTTAGAGCGACCTTGGCACTAGGAAGGAGCAGTCCTGTGTGGGGCACTGCATCTGAGCTGGGCACACCAACAGGCATCAGATGGGAAGCTGGCGATGCCTCTGTAGCTACTAGTAAATAAAATAGGCCTGGTTCTGCTTTCTGCCTTGGGGACAGGTGGTTCAGTGCAGCTCCTGTCCACCCTCCGTCCCTGAAAAAAGGGTGGCCTCATTGATCCTGCTCTTTCCTGTCCAGGTCTGAGCCCTGGCAGGGAGCATGTGGCTTTGCCCAGGACAGATCTGTGCCAGGGAGTGTGCAGTACGAAATAACGCCCTACTGAAACTACGTGGCCAGCAGATGAGTCCTCGCCCTGGCTCTCTTCAACTGCAGAGTTCAGAGGGACACCCACTGCCTCCTCCACTCCGCAAACCCCAGCTGTGGCCATCCCAAGGTCTTGTGCCAAAATTAAGCCCTTTGGTGCAAAAAGATTGTGAGGGAAAACAAGGAGACTGTGTGCCGCTGGGGGTGAGCAGAGAAGAAAAAAGAAGGGCTGCCACATGTGCGTGCCTCTCTGCCCAGCTGCGGGGCTGGCTGCTCCGTCAGGGCATGGTGGCCCAAATGCCACAGCTTGTGGGTTAGCTGGGGAAAGGGAGAGGTCTCTGAAGGGGTGGGAGGGAGCGGGCACCGTGCTGCAGCACGCAGAATCCTGCGCTGCATAACGAGGCCTGAGGAAAATTGGCAAGCGAGATGGGGCAGAAGTTAAAATGCGTGTGAGCAGTGGAGGGAGGGGGGCTTAAGCAATTATTTGGGGGCATGAAGCAATACAAAAATATTTTCAGAGAAGCTCTGATACACTATGTGCTGCTGAGGTGCTTCCTAGGAAAGCACGTACCCTGGCTCCAAGCAAGGGCTGCTGGCTGTGTTGTGTGGGGCAAGGTGGCTGGACCGCCTGCTGCCGCCTGCCGCCAGCTTTCACCCAGAGATCACCCTGTCACCCACTCCATTACGGAAACACGTGGAGGTCTCATGCTTTGCTCACTAGAAGTGATTTTAGTAGCGAGTTGTGAGATCTTGCCTTTCTTCCCAGTGCCGAAAATATGTCTGAAGTCTTAAAGCCCTGGCAGGCTTTGTGCATCTCTATATGCAAACACTGGTGATTAATTTGACAGAAAACACGCCACGGCCCCCTGGCCTGTCAAGCTATACTCGCAGGAGAAGGAGTGGGGATACATCCCACACAGCAGTTGGGTAGCTGTGGGGTGTATGTAACCCACTGCAGCCAAAGTTGTCCTCACCTCTGTCAGAGTTCAGAGATGAAAAAAGTAACGTATTCTTATTGTTGGGAGGCCCATGTTATTTGGCAGCAAATGCAAGCTCCTTGTCCCCTTGCCAAGAGGAGCCAGCCCTCCCAGGATACTGCTAACAACTAATGCATTATTTGAAAATCACCCATGGGCATGGAAGAGGCTGGTGGTTGACGGAGCCTCCACCATCCCAGACAAATGGATGGGGAGCAAAGACCTGAACTATGTTAGTGCACTTCAGATTAAACCCAGAAACTCAGCATGCTCCAGACTATCAATATCAGGAAGGGGTGTGTGAAAGCAAGGAAAAAAGGACATTTGAAAGTCATGTCAGGACTGAAAAATCTAAGATAAATGCCAGTCACCTTTCCCACCAGCCTTGTACTGGAGAAAGCAGGGACACTGGCAGCACTGCACTTGAAATACAGGCAAAGCTAAGTGACAGAGTTCACACTGGACACAACGGGAAATGAGGTTCTGGAGCAAGGGCAGAGGCAGATCTCGGTGAGCCAGCTGGAAAACCATCCAGTGGTTCTAGATGATTATTCACATAGGCATCATTCCTGAGTTCATAAGTTTGGCATGACTGAAGAACACTGCAGCTAAAAAGGAGGCATGCATACACAGTCCTCTCTAATCAGATGCAGCTACTTGACGTACCATGTTTGGTAACTGGCTGCAGAATGATGACCACGAGTTTAGACAAGTAACTGCTTGTCTCTCGGCTGCTGGGACAGAGTGGTCTGATATACAAAAACTATGAGGGAAGATACAGAGTCAAACTCCGATTTGTATTTGTGACTAGATAGCACTGGCACAGCAAGAGCTGTCACCTATGACATCGCTGTTCAAGGGAGAATGGAAAACAAGTCTGCTCAGCTTGTTGCAGACTGAAGACACTGGGGGTTTACAGATTTGCTGAGGCAGACTCTCTGGGTCTTCTCTCTTGACTGCAAAAAGTGGCCTCTTCCAGGGGCATGCTGGTGGGAGAGTCCCACTTCAACACCAGATGCTCCGTGTGGCATCTCTAGGAGAGCTCAGCTGGACTGGGAGCTGCTGAGATGCAACTCTGAGCACTGTGACGCTGACGGGTGAAAGCCCATCGAGGGTGAGGATAATATGGGCAGGGATCCATAAAGAGAGAAAAAAAGCCTTGGAAGTTACGGGAAAGAGATGAGAGGTGCTTTTTATGGCATCTGATGAGGTGGCTTTTATGGATTTCATTGCTCCATGGGAGATAAGGATCCAGCTGGAGACTGTATCCAGTTGCCTCTGGCTTGAGCTCAGCTAGGGAAGAGGGTGGCTGGAGTGTCACATCCTCTTCACTCCCATCTCAGGAAGGTCGAGAGCGGGATGGAGAAGGAATTGTAATAGGTGCTGCTGGTAACTTGGATGCAGCTCCTTTCAACAACCATGGGAGAAGTCTGTGATAAGTGTGTTTTCGCAGCTGACAGCAACTCAAATCAAATTTCACCACCCTTTTACCTTGAGCGATTTAGTCATCCTGAAGCACTGTGCTAACACAACCTGCTGCCAGCAGCCAGCTCCTCCTCCCCTTCCTAGTGGGGAGAAACACATTCCAGACATTGGTCTCTACCCTTATAATCCCCTAAAAATTATAATTTCTCCACCGTTGACTAAATCTATATAGAGATGCCATTTTCATGATCCTGAACATACGACCACACAGGCGAAGAGGTGGGAATGGATTAGGCTGGACCAAAAGCCTCCTGCAGAGACTTCAGGAGGGCAAGATGGGGCTGGGGAGTAGCCCCAGGCAGGGCTGAAATGCCAGCCTGGCTGCTGACAGAGCTCAGGACAGCTCGGCCCCTTCTTCCAGCACCTCTGCTGGGGGGTATGGGGTGAGGAGCTGCCGTACTGGCAGCAGGGGACTGGTGTGTCTGCAGCTCATGGAGGTTGCCCCTGATGTAAGAGCTCCCTGGGGCGGCACCAGTTGTGCAATGACTCCAGAGAGCTGTCTGTGACCACAGATATGTTGGAGTCACTACAGAAGTTTGATTTACACCATCTGTGCATCTGACACAACTTAACAAGCCATGCTTGGTCTCTGCACTGGTGGTAATAACAGTGACTAGTATCCGTGTCTTTCACTAGGTGAGCTTAAATGAGGCTGGCAAGGGGTTTTACAGCTTTCAAATTGCTTCTGTGCACTCATAAATAAGTATAATATTAATTTTTTGGGGCTTCTTTTTATTTCTACACCATCATAAAGTTGTAACTTACTGCACAGCATTCTTTTCTTTCAGGGTATCCCACAGTTCTGGCTATGCTCCTGGTGAAAGAGAAAGGAGACTTGAAAAGATTGAGTTCCAGATTTTTTACAAGACCTGTGTGAAAAGATCTCACATTTCACTAAGGATTTTTGAATCACGGGAACACGAAGTAAAATCTAATGGGAAACTTCTCACATTGAAATAAAAACATTCCTTTAAAAAAAAAAAATCCAGCCTGTGAATTTGAGAAAAAAAATTTAAATATTCTGGAAGTGACCTTCTTAAGTTTATTTCAGTTCTTAGCAGGACATTTCTCAGGGGTAGAATTTTCTTTTGACTCCCTGCCTTTCACAGACAGTATTTATAAAGACCTCAAGAGTTTTCACAAGATACTAGGAATAAATGAAATGTTCTCTAGTTTGCAGGTCCTAAGGCTAGGTTTACACAGCAGCATCTGAGAAAGGGGAGGACTGAACTAGAGAGATGTTCACCAGCATCACATTACCATTGGCTTTGGAGTGGAGATTGAACCTGATAATCCTGTACTGCGTGTTTTGTGGGGTGACATGACATGTCCTTGGTTTATTTCCTAATAACTGTCATCACATAACTGTCCTTGCAGCTCCAGACTTGGCATAGATGTTGGAGCTTGGTGGGTAACAGAGGAGGAGGTTTAGAAGGGCTTGGAAAACAAGGCTTCGTAAAGAAACACACTTGGATTTTCCTCCTCAAGGAGTTTGTCATCTCCTGCATGGGCTAACTTGTGCAAAACCACTTGTCCTCAAAGGCCAGATGTCCTGGGCTAGTGTTCTCCTTCAAGTGAGTGCAATGAGGTATCTCACGGTATTCCCAGACTCAAAGTGCTGCATAGGAACTCAAATGTCACTCTTACCTGTGAAGGCTGCCCATTGGAGGCAATCATCCCTTGCTGCAGTTTGAGATAATTGCACATACGGAGGGAGATTTTATTTAAATGTCTGCCATGACTTCTTTTAGCCATTGGAGGAAACAGGCTGGGACACGTCAGTTGTCTTCTCAGGCTTCGTAGGAAGCTTTCATCCTGCGCTGCTCATATAAGAAAAACTATGAGCTCACTGGTTGCTAAACACTTGACGTGATTTCCCAAGGTCTGCCTCTCCGGTAAGTACTGTGGTAATTTGGGTAGTGTTGACATAAGCCCTGAATATTACCCAGAGCACTTTGTGATTATTTTTTTCTGCTGGCTCCACCAGTAAAGCACTAAGAAGTTCACCTCCCACCTTCTGGACACAGACACTGTTATGCTGCTAATGGTTCACCAAAAAAATCCACTTTAATTATCCCAAGAGCCTTCCTGCAGGCCATGCTGCTCTACTGCTCCTCTCCCAGCATTAAGGATGGGGTGGGATGGGGTGGAACAGAGACAAGCGAGGTTTCTGGATAGGGTCACATAGCTCTCCTGCTGCCAACTCAAGCTTAATTGTGTTCAGTTTCCTTAGGAATCACAATGTCAATAGGCTAAAAATAGGCCAAAGTCACACCCTCAAACCAGGACACACCCCTAGTTTCTTGGGTCAGTTCCACCTTTACATCTCTTTAGGTTAACATTTTTGACTTAATATTTGAAACATAATTTCAGGTTGCATTTTAATGTCATATTCCAAGAGTGGAGCGGTGAGATCTTTTAAAAATGCACACATAATTTATTTTTCCTTTGCGACAAGGACTAAGGGAGTCTTTTCATTAAAAAATCTATATGGCTGAGACGCTGTAGTATTTAATATTTGCATTCAAAGGCAGCACTGTATTACAATTTCCAGTATGTCTTTTTATGTAGTAAATTATCATAATTGTGCAAGCTGAAGTAAAGGGAGGAAAATGATGTTACCTGTTGCTTTATGAGAACCATCAAGTCTCCTAACGGGAAAAAGGATTTCTCCCATGGCTCCTATCCAGCACCATTTGCCAGCAAGCTCACGCTAGCGTGGGCCTGAACCAAGAGCATTCTCCCCCCTAAGAATGGTGCAGGACTCCAACTCTTGTTGGTAAATACTGAAAAACTCCCATGGACTTCTACACTTGTTGAGTAGGAAACGTCACGACATCTACTAGAGAAGCTACAGCAAAGAAGGGATAGAAGACCCTGGAGAGGTGATAGGAAAGAAAGGCAAAGTGTAGGGTGGCATTTATCAGAACTGGAAGTACTTGTGAATTGGCCTTTCCATTTTGATGATTTGGAAGGTACAAGTATTAATCTGTGACATTTGTGAACCAGGTTTAAATTTGCATACGGTGTCACATACAGTACTCAGGGAAGGAAAGCGGTATTACTACGTTTAACAATGATACAATAAAAATTCTCAGTTACCAATCTACTTACAAAATACTGGATCAAATATTACTTTTGTGCAATGCAAAGGTTATGTTTGTCTGTGCCCTTTGTGTAAAGCTTGAGGTGAGGAAGGCAGAAGCAAGCATGGTGACAGTGTTAATCCCTAATAGAATCATAGAATGGCCTAGGCTGGAAGCAACCTTAGAGATCATTTTAATCCAGCCTCCCTGTCGCCAGGGTCGCCACCTCTCGACTAGATCAGGCAACACATGGAGATCAA
The DNA here is from genome assembly GCF_000703405.1 of Apaloderma vittatum. NCBI lineage: Eukaryota > Metazoa > Chordata > Aves > Trogoniformes > Trogonidae > Apaloderma > Apaloderma vittatum. The sequence goes on along the minus strand of NW_009714120.1, from coordinate 21,466 downwards.
ACAGGAATCAAACCTGCAACCATGGCATTGTTAGCGCCATGCTCAACTGACTGAGCTAACCAGCCTCTACTTTCCCTTTATTCTTACCAAGAAAGAAACATTAACAGCAGTCCCGAGCAGCACAGCTATTACCATGACCTACACAAATCTCAAAATAAGATGGGTCTCACTAGCTTCTCTTACACAACACGGGACGCTAATAAGCACACAGGCCTTTGAAGGAGAACCCAGGACCTGCCGCTTTAAAAGGAAGCTCAGGGTGAGGTTACACTGAAGCATTCTGGAGTGCTTCTGTCCTGGGATTTTGTTTAAATTAAGTCATTGCGGAAATTGGCAAAAAGCGGCCACAGGGGGTGGAGTTGCATAAGAACCTTTATCTGTGTGTTTGCTTGGGTGTGAGGACTTGTGTTTGCTCTTTATTTCATAGAACTGAAAAAGATTTAATAAACTACGTGTGTCACTCAAAGTAACGTATCCTTTACAATCTAAATTTTTCCACCATAAAATATTTCTTGGGAAGGCACTACTCCTTCATGTTGATCTTTCCGCAGTCTAAGGGAGAGACTATATCCTACAGTGACTAACCAAGGGATGTTTCTTCTCATTCTTCATGTTATCTCTATCAGGAAAAAAACTACCCTGAGCTGTAATGGCTGTGGTTTATTCTCCACAAAGGCTTGCCGTCACCAGTGGGGCTTCAGTCAAACACTGCACTGTTTCCTTCGTCCCAATCAGTCTTAGGTAAATCAAGTTCTTTGTGTTAGGACTTAATCTCTGGTGGCAGCACATCAGCCCTGTTAAATACAAATATTTCCTTTTTCTGTTTCTCTTTTTCTACTACTAGTAGATAATTATGCCTATACGAGAGCTACCTTATTCATGGAAACAAAATAGCTAAAGCTGCAGAAGACCCAGTGTGATGCTCCCTGAGTGCCCTGGAGGAGCAGTGACAGTTCAAAAGTTAAGAGATGCCTAAATGGAAGTTGCTCAAGCAAGTGGTCTGAAAGGGCTCACATCCCCCAGAGCCTTGGCTCTGGGTGGTCCTGGCAGGGTCTCCGAACCAAACTGCCCCTCCTGGGGGATCTCTTCCAGTAACTCATTCTCACACGGTTAGATGCCACCCTCTCTTTACCACCTGAAATACATCAAAGTCCATTTGTACCCTGTTGTACTTGTGCCAAGAGTGACCTTTAATTTAAAACATGTTTATTTCCTGGTAGTTACTTCCTTGAGGTGGTAGTATCTCCTTGCAGCCTTTGCTTTCTGTACTGTACAAGTCTGGGGCACCTCTCCTAGGGCAGAATGCAGCAGGTCATGCCCAAGGGGTCTCACCAGTTCTTTCTGCAATGGCAGCAGCACTGCTTTCGCTGGCAGGAGATGCTGTCCTGCAGCGGCACAGCAGTGGTTTGCTCATTGCCGTGCAGTTGGCAAGGAAGGCTCGCTGGCCTCTCTGCTCATCTGCCTGCTCCAACTGATGACGTCCCACATCTTGTACTAACACAGCACTAAGACGTCCTCTTGCTGTTATTCCAATTCTTCAGTTTCTTGTTGTCCCACCCAAGGTGTCTAGTTCTACAGCCTCCCCAGGGACCTGGTAGAGTCCCCATTGCTAAAGACTTCCAATAGGTGACTGGGCAGGGTGCTGCAAAATCTCATCTAGGCTCCCTTTCCTGTGAAAGATGGGACTAGATGATCTTTCAAGGTTCCTTCCCACCTGAGCTGTTCTATGATTCTATGATTCTACCATTCAAAACAGTATCTGTCCATGGTCCGGCCTGCTCCTGGGAAGTGACTTTCCTGCAGTGACACAGCTTCTCATAGTGTAGTAAGTGTCAGTAATGTTGAGATCTCTGGGCAATCCAGCACCAAGGGAAGGCAGAGAATGTGGTGGCTGAGCCAGGAGGCCACCAATCGTGATTGGTCTTTTCCAGATTGGGTCTCCACAGCAGTGCTCAGCCATCTGTAGCCCTTGTTCCTCAAAGATGAGCCCCACCGCTTTTCCCTCTGTTAGTTCTCCGTTCTCTCTCATTCAAACAGTCCTAGTCCTTCCCGTGCTCCCACATCTGTCTTCAGTCTGCACAGCTGTTACTGCTGTGCCTGGAGGTCCCCTCCCCTTGCTCCAGCCTCATCCAAGCAGTCCAGTGCTCCCCATGCTCTGGTTCCCACTCACAGTCTGTCTGCCCACCTCCGCAGTCTCCAGCCCCCATCTTCCCCTCCTGTGCTCCCTGCCATGGTCTGCTCTTCTGTCCCAGCTCCAGAAGGTGTCTCTTGCAGGGCAGTTTGTCTTCACAGGGGTCTTCTGCTTCCAGGGTGGTGGTCCCAGCATGAGAGCTCAGGAGAGGCAGAGGCACCTGCTCTTAGATTATGCGTAGCCTGGCGTGTGCTCAGTGTGGACAGAAACACAGATGTATTCAGCTGCTGGTGTTAGCAATGCTACTGCTGAGCAAAGGTGAATTTCAATGGGATTTTCAAAGCAGGCTCCTGAAACAGTATCTTTTGCCTTCTGCCTCTCCTGATGCTATGCTTTCAGCATCTTTCTCTGAAGCGTGGCAATGGCAGGACTGTTCATAAATAAGAAAACCATAAAATTGGACAAAATAGTGTATTTTTCTCTATCCTTACTGCCACATGCAGCAGAACCATTTTGACTAAAAACACAAGGTTAACAGCCTCAAGCTGCTATTTCAGAAAACTTCTTCCCAAGTAGATCAAGTCTGGTGTCAGAGAGCTGAACCTGAGGTCTCACAATGCAGTGTTCCATGAATCGTTACCCTGGTAATAGCAGGTGACACCAGTCAGACCTATGGTTCTATGAAATGATCCACCGAGCTATCTGCTCTTTTCACCAGCCCAGAAAAGCTCCTAAAGAGCTGCTGGGTGTCGTAATCTGTTTGCAACATGTCAGGAGGATGGAGAAGCCTATAAGTGTCCAGCATTGCTCCATTCGGCTATTAAAAAACAGGTAGAGTGAGAAGACCTGCTAGAAACAGCAACGGCCACTGTGGGTTCAGTTATGAATCATAGCAGGGACCTTTCTATATTTGGTGACTCGGTACTATGGTGACAAAAACTGCTCAAACACTTCACAGAGAATAAGGTCACGTGTTTTCTGTTTCTCCTCACGCAGTGTGGTGGTGCCTGACAATAACCTGTGGTGGTGAATTCCTTTGAGTTGATCCTTTTCCTATGCTGCTCTCCTGGAATATCCTTTGGTGAGGTGAAAGACTACTTCATTTATAACCCACTTCATCTAGTGGACTCTTTATTGGTAGTTACCAGTCAACAACAGAGCCCTTGTCATACTCTCCATGTTCTGCCTGAATTACTGCCAGCCTTTTGTACAGAACCCAAATAGCAAGTGGAGCCATCCCACCTAACATGAAGTGGGTCATTCATTGTAAACTTCATTCACTGATGGCTGGAAGTCCCTTCAAAACAGTGTGTGCTTCCAAAAGGTATATTTAATCACCACAACTGCACAGCTGAAGTGGGAATGCTGTCTCCCAAACCATAGCCTCATGCCTCCAGGTGTCCATTTAGAAAAGCATTTGGTACAACAGCTATTCTTCCAGTCTTTCCAAGTTCTTCACAGCACATTTATTCCTAAGTCACTTTTAACTGATGCCACTCTTCAAATGTTTACAAGTGCTTTGGCTAAAGTGCTGATACAGCAGAAAGCAGAACCAAACTGAAAGACTGAATTCCTTCTGTTCACAGAAAGCATTTAAGAAAGTGAAAGGTGAGGCAAAAGTCTCTTGCAGGGCTGCCACTGGTACTGCCTTTCCTTTCTCTTCTACCCTAATGAGTCTGGTCTCCCTGCGAGCATGAAATTTCCTATTCCCAAGGACCAGACGAGCACTCAGCACTAACCATGGCTCAGCTCCTCCATGCAGCTCCCCTTGACACTAACAAGAGATGCTCCCAGGTCTTTCAGTCTTGATAAAATCAGGGGAACTCTTTCCACTCACTTCCAAGTGATGGGGCCATCAAGCCCACAGAGAGACACAAAACCTAGAGGTGGGCAGGAAGCTGAAGGAGGGAGAAGAATTCTTCACTCATCTCTGAGGCATTTGTGCTTATGGAACATGACTATGCAGCACTACCGTGACCACGAAGTCTGATGAAAATGTGGCTCAGCACGCTCAGGTTGCTCCCATGCTCAGCACGGCTGAAGCAATGTCAGAAGTGTCAGGAAAGCATTGTTCTACCACTGGGCAAATCTAGAGTACTCCAGATCATGAACACCGCATGCAGTTCCTGTCCTCCGTGCCCAAAGGGGAGGCAACTGGAAGTGTTCAAAGCTGAAAATGGCCATGGTAGGAAGACACTCCAAAACGTGCAGGACTTTGCAGGTTGTGGAGACAGACTCGTGAAACAAAGTGTTGACTCAGAGCTGTGAAACTCAGAGACGCAGATCCAGCTGAGGGAGGCCAGGATGCAGAATGGAGGATTCTTGGAAGTGGAAGAGTCCTGCTCACTTCTTCCCAAAGTGCCTGGGGCAGGGGGTCTTGGAGGTGCACAGTGCCTCAGTGTATGAGCTTCTGGCCCAACCCAGGACAGACAATTGCATCTTCTTATGCAGTGGCTGTGGGCTGGAGGAAGGGGCTTGTCATGCATTTCTCAGCACTTTCTAAGAAAGGATTGCATTTTCGCTTTGGTTTGGTCCGCATTGCAGAGAGCTCTCTGTGCTTCTGTAGTTCTTGCTTGTAGGTTGTGAGGGGTTTGTGAGAATAAATACAAACCTTGTTATTGTGTCAGCTAGTAGTCTGGCTTAATGACCATTTATTGGCCCATACACTGTTGAGCAAAGAGACTCCCTCTTAATGAAGGTCATACTAAATAACAGTGTACAAATAGTGTTTAATGACTCAAAGTGGTGCTGGGTCCTTTAAGATCTAGGAAAATGGTCTCTAATTATACTTGGATTTCTTCTTCCTCAAATGACATCAGCTAGTACAGCAAGGATAAAGTCTTTCTGGCCCAGGAAGCTGTTTATAAGTAAAAAATACATGATATTTGTTAGAAATACAAAATACTTCGCCATCTTAGTGAAATAAAGTTCAAAGGAGTTACTGTGTGACATAAATAAATATGTAATCATAATAGTATATACATTTATAACTATCAGCACTTATCATCTGTATCTCTCATGGTTAATAACACAGGATTCACTTCTCCAGCGCTGCAGGTGAAAATTCAGAGACCAGGAAAGAGGATGTGGCTTCTCCAAAGTCACACAATAGCTGAATTGTCAAGTATGAAACACGTAAGTGGAAACAAATACACAAACACAGAAGACTGTTCATGAATGGAAATAAAATATGAGAAGAATGAGCAAATCTTTCTGCTCCTAAAAGAGAAGGTTCCCCTGCTGCGATACAAAAAAATAAAAAATCAAACGTCTTAAAAACACCTGCAAAGTCCCTGACTGTCCACATAATTTAAACCAGATTTCCTCTAGGGACTCAGCACTGGGAGGGGCTGATGGAGCAATCTCCCCTGATTGCTGCAGGAGCTGAAAATGGGGCCATTTGCTGCAAATGAAGTGGTTTTATTCGATAAACTCATGAGGCTTTGTTTCTTGCTAATGGTAGAGTTGAGGGTAACTGCACATAAACTGTTTAACCGTTTCTAAGCCAACTGATAGGGGTTTCCCCACCTCACATTTATACCGTGCCAAGTGAACTGCTCGGTTCTGCTACACGCTGCTGTGCCTGTGCTGGGCTGCCACTGGGGAGCAACGCACTCAGAATCCTTCCAGACAGTTCCTGAGCTGTGCTGGCCACCCATCTGCATAATTTTTAGACAAACACACACTTTTCAAACCAGCTTTACCTTATCTCAGCTTTCCCCTTTTTCTTTTTTTTTATCTCTCTGTAATCACAGTGAATTCTCTGTTACTGAGATTCTTAGGCAAGAATCAAAACTCTTTTCTCTCCCAAGCAAGGCAAAGAAAAGGCACTGCTGCTTCTCACAGCTCCTTCCGCGGCTCCTCTTCTCTTCCACTATTTACTTTGCTTCTTTACCTTTCAAACAAGCTCAACGTCTTAGAGCCTGGGCTAAGCCCAGCCCTTTTGTGCCCTGCAGTCATCGCTGCATCTTTAAGGGAAAACTGATTCCCAGGAATGCTGTGCATGCACATACCTATCTGGGCGCTGCACCCACACCTGCCCACCAGGTAACCCAGCGCCTGCTGGCCCTAGCAGCCGCATCCCAGCCGGCAAAGCTATTACTTGCTAATTGTTACCTGTCAAACAGGTAAACGAAGCTCTTGGGCCAAGTCCAAACAAGCGTATATTCCCACGAAATCTTAAACCGGCAAACCTTTGACCTTTCTGCAGCCCCGCTGATGATTTTTGCTGGAACTGATTTAAAAGTACGATGGTATCTTTGATGGACGGAAAAAAAGTGGCATGTTGGGCTATTGTTTATTGTGACGAAACTTTCTTGTACATGTTAATACTTGCAGGAGAGTGGAGGACTACCAAAACAGGACCACAGAGCAGGCAGCCCAATAAACAGCATAAATAACGTAGCTCACGTCTCCCGAATCACGAGCAGGGTGGCTTTCCAAGATCTTGGCAGCACAGCGCCGATCCAAACCAGTTCATGGATAGTGAGGAATTAGTAGCAAAACCTCCCGAGGCTGAAAAAGTTAGTGTACAAAGTAGCCCAGAGCCATGTGGGAGGGCTGGAACTGGCATTTCCTCTTCATTTCACCCTGTTCAGACTTGCTCTGCCGAGCGTAACAGGATCAGCTCCTGTGGAGCAGGAGGGTCTCTGCACACAGCCATAGGCAGCAGCCGGTCATGTTGCCTGGCGAGGCTATAAAGAGGGCTGGCTTTGCCCCCTTTTGTGCTTTCTGAAAAGGCCAGTGAGGGAAACCAGCTCAGATCATGGAATCATTAAAGTTGGAAAAGATCTCTACGATTGCCAAGTCCAGCTGTCAAACTGCTCCATCATAAAGCTCGATCCTCCTGGGTAACTGCACAGAAAGGACATTCCCCCACAGAAGCACGCGTGGATAGGCAGCCCGCTCTTACTGTAACATTCGTTAGATTTCATATGCTTCTACATCAAAATGCAAAAAAAATAAAAATGGACTTTATTGAAAAAATACAGCTATAAATCACAACATTCAAAGTAGCATGTCCTTCACTGTGACTCTCCTTACAAGCACTCTGGCCAGGACTGTTAGTGCTTTCAGATGAGGACTGTGGTTCCTACACATTCTCACAGAGCGTTACATGATCGGACGACAATTCTGAGTCAATAACATGATCCAGTCTCATCACAGCTTCATCATAGGTGTCGCGTCGAGTCTCCCAGCTGTCAGACATGATGGGCTAAGAAAGAGGGTAAACGGTATAAACCAGGTTGTTATTGATAATAGTAGAAACATGATCTCCCCAGCAAGATGGTAATCTTTCTCCACAAAAGTTGCAGATAGCCTCCATGGTAAGCTTGATTTTGACCTGTCTCTCACCTTAGCTTTACCCCAGTTAAACCAGACTTCTGTAGATCTCCCAGATGTCATTTTAGACATTGAATTTTATTTTGAACTAGATTATGTTAATTTTTTTAATAGGTGATTTATTTTTTGTTTTGGAATAGTTGAGGTTTATTTTGAAAGTTACCTGGAGAAAGCAGTTGTTAAGGAGACCATCTGCAGAGAAAACTGGCTTTTATACTTTATTTGAAGAAGCATTTGAATTTTATATTTTATTTGACAAAGTGTTTCTGTTTTTAATTTAACAGACGATCCAGAGTGAGGCTTGACACTTTTCTTTTGAACAGACTAGCGCTTTAAGCTGATTTTTAGGAGGTTTTAGCTGACATGAGATCAGATATGCTTGCAGAATTTCAGCTCAGTCCACCACCTTCTCTAAATGCTGAGGGACTGGCTCAGAAACCATAAGAAATCGTGGGATTTACAGCTGAGCTACCAGGTTTCATGGAGCTGAGCACAGCTTTGGGCTACTGCAGACCCAATGGGCCATGCATAGATTCCTGCAGGAACAGGAAACTCTTCTGCAGCTCCTTCTCTTTAGCTCCTTCACCTTTTTTTCTTCTCTTTACTGTGTAGAAAACATGAAAAGAGAAAGGATGTCCTGCAAGGGGATGAAAGAAATAACTTTCTCCAGTGGATTGCCTGGCTTTTCCAGACTTGCCTGTCTCCCACCTTGTTGAGAAGTGCCAGTGGTAGGTGGTGGGACAATTGGCTGAGTTTCTCTGTAGTAGGAGTAACAAGTACAGAAGATGAGTCCTTCTTCTCCAGTCTTCTCCCTTCACACAGCCTACTGGAACCCCACAAAAATCCTCAGAGACAGAGGAACTGATCGGACACAGCATCCAGAGATCAATAGCTGGATAAATCCGTCTCCCAGAGCCTCCTCTGCCCTCCGGGGAGACGGCTGGCCTGTTCGCAGTCTGCTGACACCCACCAGCATTATCTGAGATGCTCCTGTGACAGGGCCATCCCCCCAAGTGAAGAGGAGCCCTTGGACCAACACCCATGATCAAGCCTTGGCTTTATATGGCTGCTGTGAAGGAGCAGTTGATATTGGCCTCGCTGCCCCCCGCCTGGTAGCAGGAGATACCCCAAGCTCAGCAGGGAGCTGGGAGGAAGAAGAAGGGGCTGTTTCGATTTGGCAGGGAGGAAGGGCAAATGTCTTCTCTTGTGGCTCCCAAGAGGAGGCAGCATCTTGACAGAAGCAGCATCCTGGCAGATGCAACCTGCTCACCAGGTCAGAGAGTCCTCTTAAGATTCTCTCCAAAAGCTCCTCAAGCAAACAGTGGTCCCTTCACAAGCTGCATTCAGGTGAATATACTTGGTTTGGGATTCTTCCCCCTTTGCACCTCACAGTGAGATTAAACAGATGTCTTAGCTGCTCCTAGCTCCTTGCCAGGCTCCAGCGTGGAGTGTCTTTGAGCTTGTAACACTGTCACCAATTCCCATACTGTGTCAGTCACTGCAATGACCAGCTTCCACTGGGTATCTTAATGTTACTGTCCAGTAGTACCTGCAACCATCACTAAGAGAACCCGCAGCTATTTTACTTAAAATAAAAGGGAAGATATCTTGAAAGATGAGTAATTAAAGGCTGTCCATTTAAAAATCATGTGAAAACTGACAGCTTCATTACTAATATCCACCTAGAACCAGCTAGGCATAATTTAGCCGAAAATGCTGATTTTTTCCTGTATCTCTCATTCCTGTTTCGACAAACATTTACCAAACGAAGAGCAAGGTTTCAGGAATTTGTTGTTCCACAGAGGCTATTAAGATTCCTGAAGAACCTGGGCTTTCAGGGCTGCCCTGCAAGCTGGCTTCACCCATGGAAGAGCTGTCTGGAGCTGTTGTGTCTATTCTTTCTTCAAGATATTTGAGAAGGGGATGGAATAGCCTTAAGTCTGAGTTTTCGCTTTCAGAACCGTAGAAGAATTTCTATGTGTGAAAGTCTTATCTTCTCCGAACTATGTATGTGCTCATACAAGGTATTAGTTCTGCTGGCAAACCTTACTTCTCCCCATAGCATCCTTTACAACATGGTTCCTATATGAAGGATGTCCTCTCTGTAATTAGCTCTTACTGGAGAGATCATGGATGATTTAGCTTTTTTTCTCAACAGCTAGAGAAGAGGGTTAGTTGTCCAGAGGACTGACTGGCTGGGGGGGTTAAAAAAAACTGAACTAGAAGTGCCCATGTGCAGATCGCCAGGAGAGCTGACTCTACAACCACCAGCTCACACAGTCCCAGGCCACTGGCCCTGAGAACTGGCTTCCTATATTATCCCACTTCTGACTCCAGTTTGAGCAAAACTGTGTTATTCAGAGAGCTGGTGACACAGAAGGGAAGTTTTCTATCTTCTGTATAGTTCTGTAGTTCAGAACTATCCTGGTACTGCTACTCGATACCTGAGTGAGGTTTAATACCAGTTAGTTTGATGTGTGTGCAATAGTTTAAAGCTGTGTTTACCCTTGTTTCAGATTTGGAAAAACGAACGTGGGCAAAAGAAGAAAACATGTAGCTCTTCATAGTTACAAAACAGCCTTCTTAAATGAAGAAATAAATGAAGGATTCTCGCAAGTGAATGCGAAACAACTGAGAAAGATGTGTGTCTAACTGAACCAAGCCCTGATTAGTTAGTTTAGTGGTGTCAGTGATGCATCAGTGGCACCAGTTCCTACAATTCTGCATGTCTCTTTTTTCCTAAAGGCCAACCTCTTTGATTCATATGACACAAATGTATTACTTAAATCTCTGATTGTTATACTTCATTTGTACACCAGGGAAATGTTTGAGAGGGAAATATCAGGACACTGATAGACAGATGAAACCTCTATTTTTAAAATGTCATGATTCTAAAACACAATGCAAAGAAGGGGGTGCCACCACCTGTACACATTCACTTCAGAGTCTAAAGCAGGGTTTGAAGCTTGAGGCCTCCAGGGAGCGTTCTGTCATTTGCTGCAAACATGGCAGTAAGTAAGATAATAGAATCTGTGGATTTGTTAAAAAGAAAAATGAGTTCAGTCTTCATATGCCTGTATCGTTGCTGTGACACAGAAAGCCACGTAGAGAATATTATCTCTGACATCGCTTCTGTGCACGTTAGGAGCGCCCGCTACAGTGCAGGCAGTATTTCCCATCAACACGCTGGCTGCTGTCCACAGTAGGTGCTTCACTGCAGGTATCAGGGGCAAGAACTGACTGCATGGGCCAGGCTGCCTGTTCTCAGTGTGGGATAGCTGGGAGGAGAACACTTCAGCTCCCAGCCATTAATTAGCTGCTAATCTCATGCACTGATCTCGTGCACTAAGATTCCCACACACCATACAGGCTTCCTTTAGTGACTTCTCAATTAGCATCATAACACCCCAAGCTTTGAACGCTTTGTGTGTATTTATCTTTCCTTCCAATTGTCAGGGCCAGCAAACATAAATTAAACCAATTTAAGAGTATCTGCATGTCTATTATTTGGCAGCTATTAGCCTAAATTGACATAATCCTCTCCCAGCTGAGAGTTAGACTCATTTATATTAACCACGTATGACTTGTGTGTATTCTCTCCTAGAAAATTTGAGAAATCATTCAGGTACTGCTACAAAACCAGAATTCACTTCTGTGTGTACAGGAAAAATGTCTGCCCTTATTGCACTGATGTGCCGTGTCTAGAGATTGATGATGCAGATCTGCTGAATGCAGGAGGGCAAAACCAGCACATTTGATTCCAGACCAAATAGGACCTGTAGGCAGTGAATCTTAAGGGAACTTTAGGAGAGGAGCAGGGACATGGCATGGGCAGAAGAGCCTGTAATTGCTGTGTTTGATATCCCTCCTAGACCCAGAGATCAGGGCTGGGAAACCTGCTGCAGCCCTCAGCATTTTGCAGGTAGCACCATTCACCTGCAAACAGACTGAATTCAACCCCATAAGGCCTGATCAGCAGCTGATAAAATCAGAAAGATCTCAGTGGACTCCACCCACCACAGAATCAGTCCCTCTGAACAAGCGATCTAGTGCTTCAAAGGAGAAAATGACGCTCGGGGCTTACTGAGACCTAAAGCCAGAGGAGGCTGCAGATTTACTAGGAAAGTGACTGGTCAGTAAAGTGCAGCTCAAGCAGTTTCCTGGACACAAAGGCAATGACTCATCTCATTGCCATTTGTGTACCAAAAACTTCCAGCTCCTTCATACCGCCATCAATGCTATGTGCTGGCTCATAAAGGCAAGCCTACAGCCAGGTTGCCACTGGCTACTGCCTCATCGCTGTTGGAATTTTAACTGCTACATTATCATATCACGGCATCAAACTCCCAATCCACCCAGCAACATTGTCATTGCCACCAAACTCTACTCACCAGAGCCAACAGCTGCTGCTGGTGCAATTCTCCGCATTAATAGGCAATCTCTGAGCAGAGGCACTTCAAAGCACTCTCCTCAGGCTCAAAAGGTTCTCCCCATTATAGTGTGATCGGTTGTTTACACTGAGGTAATTGGTGTGTGTGTATAATTGGCCTTGTTTACACGGAAGATTTTCAGATACCGTTGGTCTCCCTTCCCCCTCCCTACCCCGATAGAAGCTCTGCAACCCCAAGGGAACAGCTCAGATCAAGGGGAAAACTCCCCTTCCTGCCCCCTCTGCTGTGCAGGGCTGGGTTTGGAGGGCTAAAGCATCGAATTTAACCCCAGGCATGGAGCGGCTCAGGCTAACAGAATTTGAGCACTAGCCAGCTGTGAAGTTGCTTCCAAAGCAAAGAATGGAGGTGCCGTGCAAAGGATGACTTGAATGAGGGATATTTTTCATAAAAAGAAGTTTATAAAAACCAGGCTCAACGCCTTGTGCACATACATCCTTTGAAGAAAAGATGGTCATTTCACCTGTGACTTACAAAATACCTTCTTGATCAGATAGGTCCATTCATCCATACACTTCTGTGAATTCAAGAGCTTCACTAGGTCTACAGTGATGCTGTGGATTGTCTTGCACTTGCAGAAATTCACCACCACTTCAGGCACGGGTGGAGGCTGAAAGGTTCAACGTGTTGGAGCTGCTGGTGATGTCTCTCCAGTGCCAAGAGATGTCATGTGAGCCAGCCATGTGTGAAACTCGGCTGTGCAAATGCTCTAATTAATTCTCCATGCTTACACCTGGAAGGCTTTAATTCACCTCGAACAGAAAAGGCTGCTTTGCATGCACGTTCACAATCGCATTAACTCAAAGCTAAAGCCAGGCTGTTGCCAGAAGAGGTGGGTCTGCCCTACAACTGCCATCCCCTTCTTTTTGTAGGCTCCAGCAGTCCCACAGTTCAGGAATGAAGTTTTAGGGGGTCAAACCAGCCTACTTAGCTGCCTGAAAACTAACCCTATCAAAAAAAAAACCCAACTGAAACCAAACCAAAAGAGTTTTCAGGCAAATGAAAGAGCAAGGCTGCTGCTGTGACACAAGAGGGCAGAAATGCATGACCTAGGGTAAGAAAGAGAGAAAGCCCCTTTGGGCAGCCACATGCTCTTCTACTGGGCTGACTGTAATGCGTTTATCTGTTAGGAATCTCAGCAAAATATACTTTATTTAACTTCACTACAAAAAGGAGGGTTGAAGCATGCAGTTATTCCCCCTCGCCTTGCAAACAAGCTCCCAGGAGAGCCTGGGTGACAGGACCTTCTGACATTCTTTTGTGTCCTGCTTTTTACTCAGGTTGCTGCCCGATCATTGCTGTGACCTTGGGGATACCATGGGAATCCCTGCTACAGGATTACTTCTTGCTCCACTGTGTTGTGGTACCAAGCTCAGTGTCCACCACCTGTACTTCCTACATACATAAGACTGAGAAAGATTTTATCAACAGTTGTAAAGCTCTGGCGAAAATGGACTCCACTTTGCCCAAGGTAAGATCTGTCCTTGAAGCCCACTACAATATCATATCATCTGTTGTCCTGTGTAGATGCTGATGCCAGCTTAAGAATTATCAGTGCAACATTCAGCTGATAAAATGAGATAAAGACATCTGGGTCTAAAATCCTGCATTTCAGATACAGTTTGTCTATTTTGCAAGTGCAATTCACCCCAAATTGTTTTCCCCCTGTAAACTCTACCTGGGCTTTTGCTAGTGATTTTAACAAAAAAAAAGGGCAAGGCTAGACTGAGAAAGGCATCTTGCACTCTCTCAGGCACTGCCCCAGAGCCCACAGGAGGGCTGAAGGACTCTGCTAGGCAGCAGGTTTAACAAGCAGTTAGGCATGATGATGTTTCAGGGACTAAGAATCCACAAGGCACTCAACACTCCAGCATGAGTTTGTCAAAACATGTAATCCCTGCCTGTGCAGTTTAAAAATAAATGTATTCTAAACTGGGGAACTCACTAGTTTCACTGGGAATGCAATCCAGGAGTCAGGCTGGAGCATTCAGCAAACTACCCGTCTGCATCTGGCACCAGCCTGAGATTTGGGCAAGGAGTAATAAATTCCCGCCTCCACACAGATTCCCCACATAAGCTTTGGCAAATCCATTGCTCAAAAACCTCACGTATAAAATGGAGAAGGTGCTGCACCTACCTCCCCACGTCTGCCTCACGCACATCCTTTGAAAGCTTTGCAGGTCAGGAACTGCCTCTGGCTTGAGTTTGAGCAATCCCAAACGTCTTCACCTCAGGGCTGGAGACTGCAAGGTGCCACTCCAGCCTCCCTCCTCACACAGGGCTCCTGAACCTTTGAATGGGTTCTCCTGTGTCCAGTTCACTCTGGAATGACAGAGCCCAAGCATATGGTTTGGCCTCCCTCCTCAAACACCTTAACCGTGGTATTGATTATGCAGAGAAGTGATTTATACCCTCAGTGATGTAAAGCAGGGCTTGCCTTCCCCGGAGAAATCTTGGTACTCGGAGCAAAGTTTATGGTGAAATAAGGAGCAAGACACACATCTCGCCCCCACCCTTCCCTGCAGGGCTATTGCTCATGTGTGGGAGCTAGAGAAAAAAAACAACAACGAAACCCAGTAAAGAAATGAAAATGTAAACCTGCCTGCTTTGCCCCTCACACCCAAACACTCCATATAAACAAACAGCCATCTCCAGGTACTGTTTTCAAGTCAAAGTCAAGCATCTCTGTCCTGGAGCCATATAAAATTTCTTCACTGCAGAATACTTTCACCTTACTTCTTCCTGAAGCTAAGATTTCCACTTACTTGGGAAAAAGGAAAAGAAACACAAATGTAAGGGAAAAGCACAGATGTTGTAAATCTGTTTATTCTGGGAGATTTTCTTTCTGTACTGAAACAAAGGAAGCAAAGACTGCAGTGTAACTCCTATTTACACACAGCATCGAGGGCATAACATGGTAAAAAGTTTCTTCGTCCTAAATGAACTGAGAAAACACGGATGTTTTGTTTGCCCCTTCTCTTAAACAAGGGACTCAGAGAAACAAAGGTAGGGTTATTAAAACAGCATACACCATAGCTATGGAACACAGTTAAAGGAGCTGGAATTACATAGTAACTCCAATTTGCATTAAAAAACAATGAAAAAATCAATACCAGATTAGGCAGGGTAATAATGCACATGGGTAACAGAGATACTGCAACAGAAAAACGAGGTGTAAAGGAAATTGGAAGCAGCACGTCAAAGTGACACACCAAGAGCCCGATTCCTGGGTCTGGCTACGCCACAACACACGGGCTGAATGAGATAGAGCAGTTATCACATCTCTGGGTGTCAGGGAAGTCCTTCCAGCAGCAGAGGAATAGAAAAATCTACTTTCACAGCAGTCTGAGTAGAGATAAAGCAGGCTTGTAGGTGCATGCAGGGCATGTGCTCTGCATAAATGCGGTATCACTGAGATGGTGAACCTGATAGGACAGGCCGACGAAGCAGCTGCAGGGGATCTAGAACTGGGGTCTTCCCCATGCCACAGATGAAATGATCTTCCAGTTCCAAACTCAGGCAATAAGAAAGGCCAAAGATTATGTCAACAACCTCTAATCCTACATTGTCCAAAAAGCCTGATAGAGTAATGTTATATACTGCCTTTATGTTTATGAACGAAACCAGTTGGAGGCTTTCTTCAGAAATACTCCTCTATTTCAAAAGAGAATAACAACAAATAGTAGTAAGTGGCACTGCTACACCTGCCTATAAAGGTACTAAAAGCAGAGCTGACAAAGCTTAAACAAAAACACAGAGACACATCGTCTAGTGACCTTTGCATAGAACAAGGCACTGCAGAGATCTCCTGGCTCCAACACTGGTTCCTTTTGTGCCACCAGACAATCCCCTTTATCCTCTGCCCTTCAAATAAAATAACATTTGCCTGTTTCTGAGGGAAGCCACAAGGAAAAATGAGTAACATCCTGGGGGCTATCAACCCCACCTCTTATTCAGCAGATTCTGAAAGCAGCTTTTTCCACTTGCTGTGATTTCTTAAGAACTTTGCTATTTGATTATAGTATTGTATAGTATTGTATAGTATTTGATTATAGTATTCTGAGGGAAAACCATATTGATTTTAAGTGAACAGGTTTGTATGTCCACAGCTTTGTTTCCCTACTCGTGCTGGTCTGACTGGAAGTATTTCTGTGGATTCTTTGGGCTGCATTTACTCTAATTCCTGAGTGTGGGAAAAGTAAACAAGCAATTGTTTATATGCCATCCTTCACCTTCTGCATGCTGGAACGCTGACACCTATTTTAGTACTGTTAGAACAAATAGAGACACATTTGTCATTGTTTTTACTATTGCAGTGCTGTATTTTAGACCTGTGGACCTTCTACTTTTTTTTTTTTTTTAAAGGCTCAGCGTGCTTATAACGAATGCAAAGACATTTGAAGCTCTTAGGTTTTCCATGTGTTGATCACATTTGTATTTCAGATTCCCTTAAAATGATGCTCTGTAAGTCATAATGGTTCAAAAATGGACTGATGGGAGCTGGGAGCAGCAGCCTCAGTGGCAAACACAAGACTTGGCCATTCCCACTCCTCAGGGAGAGCCCATCAGTGCAGGTCTCCATGGAATCTAGGACAGGCCAGCCCACCTTTACCAGGCACCCATGCAGCAGCAAACATTACCGTGGGCTCATTTAGTACAACTGAGAGAATCTTGTGTTATCAAAAAGAAAGAGAAAAAAAAAAAGAGGAGAAAAGGAAGAGGAGAAAAGGAAGAGGAGAAAAGGAAGAGGAGAAAAGGAAGAGGAGAAAAAGGAAGAGGAGAAAAAGGAAGAGGAGAAAAAGGAAGAGGAGAAAAGGAAGAGGAGAAAAGGAAGAGGAGAAAAGGAAGAGGAGAAAAGGAAGAGGAGGGGAAAAAAGAGGAGAAAAAAGAGAAAAAAAAGAGGAGAAAAGAGAAAAAAAGAAAAAAAGAAGAAGAAAAAAAAAAATATATATGTATTAGGACTTTTTTTTTCTTGCATTCCCTGGGAACTGCTCACAACCTAAACAAACTAACAGCATTTTAGCTTCATCTCAAACCAGTTCACATGATGATGACTCAAAAAGTGTCTGTGAATTTGCAGTTTCATTCTATAATGATGCAGAGATCCTGTTGATTAACACAGGAAGCTGAACAAAACTTGAGGAAAACCCGCTTTTAACATTGTTCTCACAGGTCAGGTTAGTTGGGTTCTCTGTCTCTGACCCATAATGACATCACACAGTTTTAATACCACCTTAATTATCGTATTTCCAGAGTCCCAGATCCCACATCACATTAGTCTTTCAGAGATGCATTCTTATTCTTTTTCGCAGTACGGTTTTACACTAAAAGCAAAATTACTGTCATTAGGTGACCTAACTATATTTTCCCAATGTTTCAAAATGCTTGAGTGAATCACTAAACAACACTTCCAGGCAGATCAAAGCATCTGCAGAAAAGCTATCATTCTATATTAAATTCTACTGAATTGGTTCCAAAATTGTGAGTAATCTTTACGAAATGGATTGGTACTTCAGTGTCTGCTAATCAAATATGAACCTAATATTTCAATCTATTGTCAAGATTTTGCTGCCTTCTTAGCTGTCTGGATGTCTCAACCCTGAAAGGATTTCCATGCTGTGAGTTATTTTTCACCACTAAAAATGACTTCTGTTTTAAACTGAAAGAGCACTGTGTGCCACACTGCCTAAATTCAGTGTTGCAGATATACAGGACAGTCATGTTTTAACTTCAGCATCTTGCAGAACCATGCATTTTACACTCATAATAAGCAAACCCAAAAATAAAACCCCTCTTTTTTTTTTTTTTCCACATTTCCATACTGCTTTGATGAATGTAAAAGAAATGCAAATCAGCACTTCAAATAGAAAATGCCACACCTTACCCTGTGGCCAGGAAATGCTCGATATTCCATGGTCCTCCACGCTGCTGGTCTGCTGCTGTCCTGTGTGGTGTGGAGGCAGCTGAGAGCTCCAGGTTGCTAAAGGGCTCCCAGCAGACCCATTGGGGAGGTCAAATTGCAGTTCCGAGGCAGCATGACTGAGACCCATGAATACTTGCCATTAATCACAAAATCTTCTGTTCTGGTAGCCCTTCCATAGTTTCGTTACAAAGCATCAGAAGTAAACTGTTATCAGAGCCTTGATGACTTAGAAGTTCTTTCTTGAAGTTAACAACGCAGAGTAATTAATTCTTAGAGCACACGAATGATCTATTTGGGGTACAGGAGTGTTGCACTGAAATCTTTTAAGCTTATTTTGATGTACATGACGGTTTCATTGAAGTCAGTTGAGGATCAAGGTCTGCACAAATTCCAATAAATAGAGTTTTATACAGGAGACGACTACAAAGGAAAGGCTATGGGGTGGATTAACAGTAAATGTTGCATATCACAAAATTAGTAGGTAGGTAGTTGTCTTTGAACTTACTTTGAGAGTACATTTTATATCAAAGGCCATCAATGACACAGAAAGACATAAATAAAATTATGTGGTAATTGTTGCCTACTGGAAACAGTTGTTCTCAAACATTTGCTCTCTCACTGAACTGCTTTACAACATTGTTTTGACATAAATACCTCTCTAACATCTTCTATCACCTCGACGTCTTTTAATAGTTTTCTGAAAGATATTTTAGGCACTTAGTGCAATTAGTAAGCCTAGTCAAGCCTTATTTGTACACTGTATTTCCTTTACCCAGTGCTGGCAAGTCTAAACAACACTGACTCTAGCTGCTATGGAGTAAATAGTGTAAACATGAGGTAAAGCTTCAGACAGTGGAATTCTACACCGAATCCTTACAATGCCACAAAAAGAACCATCAGCTGCTGCGCTAACAAAGAAGCAAGCACAGTATGAAAAACAGTGATTTAGTATTTGAAAGTTATCCTGCACACTCCAAAGACAAGTCCGGTATTTTCAATAATGTATTGCATGACTATTTAATTTTTGCTCTACACACAGCCTTTATTCTACAGGAAGCGAGACTGGTCTGGCCAGATAATAATATTAGCTGATTTTTCAGTGACTAACAGATTAGTTTATAATAATCTTGTAGATCATGAAGAACGAGCATCACCGTGGATTAGGTAGGACTTGTTTGACCTGCTCAGCTAGAGGTGGACCCTGACACTTTCAATTTGATTCCAGTCTGCAGCCTGAAGCAAAAGGCTCATTCAGAAAACGGTGAGCTCTATGACCACCTACCCAGGTAAAATAATTTTCATGGTATTTTCTTCCATCTAAGCAAGTCCCAACTAAGTAACAGTTTTCATCTCCAACAGCCTCAAATCAAGAGTTCGTTACTGCATTTTCCACTTATATTCCTAACTTTAACCTTGGAACGTTACCTAAGACAGAGAGCAGTAATTCAGTCTCCTGTCTACCTCATTCTCAGAGAACCTCTCCTGAGAGCAGGCTGCTAAAGGCAGTTTTGTATTTGACCCAGTACTAGAACAACAAACTCCATTTGTTTGAGTTACAGTTTGGGTTTGGTCCAGGACTGCAGATGGCATCAAATGCAGTTTTCTTTCAGCAGCATTTCTACCTTGGGGAAGGTGGCATTTTCAAAAGCACTCATCACTGATCTTTCTCTCCTTCTTCCTATACATTTCATACAGGAAAAAACAGGGAAGAAAACTACATCCAAACGTTTCTCGTAGTTGAAGAATTCAAAAAGAGAAAGAGGATACCCGAATTGGCGTTAATCCTATTGATGGTGCTCAGACAGGTAACCTTTTCAAGTCTCAAATAAAAAATATTTGGGAAAGAAACCTTATCATTTCTGCAGTTAAGAGGGGAACTTTGCTAACTTAAACTATCACAGCATTCTAGCATTATTTCTCCAAAAATAATTCACAATAATGTGCCTGAGATGCTCAGTTTGGTTTAAGATTACATAGTAATTCTACGACTGCATTATTTGTAATGAATATACTACGTTTCTCTTCTGTGTTTTATGAAGCCTTATGGCTTCCTCAAAACATATTATACAAAATAATTCATACAAGCGTTATTATAAATAACAGCCTACAAGTTCAATACTAGTATTTGTTATTCAAAATTTAGGCCACATTAGCAAGCTCTGATTGGATTTACAGATTGTTTAATAATGTTTCTTTCCTGTGACTGATGAATGGAGGAAGAGAAAGGCTAGTCAATATCTTGTGCTCAATCAAAGCACCACTAATCTAGCTAAAGTATTTTCCTAATTCAGTTTAGTTAAAGCAAGAGAAATCTTCATGGGGCTATTTAAGCTGACTCAGCTGATTTATACTGAATTGGCTTAGTATGGTTAGTTACTATGAATACAGATCATAGAATCATAGAATGGCCTAAGCTGGAAGGGACCTTAGAGATCATTTTAATCCAGCCTCCCTGCCCCAAGGGCCGCCACCTCTTGACTAGAACAGGCAACACATGGGGATCGAGCGGGAATCGAACCTGCCACCTTAGCACTGTTAGTGCTATGCTCAACTGACTAAGCTAACTGGCCCCCTAATGATGTAGCAATAGACATTTGTACCTGATTGAGATCCCATAATACCAAAAAATTCATGGAATTAAATTTTATTTCACCTGCAGGAGTAGGTAAAAAATCAGGCACCAAATT
The DNA here is from genome assembly GCF_000703405.1 of Apaloderma vittatum. NCBI lineage: Eukaryota > Metazoa > Chordata > Aves > Trogoniformes > Trogonidae > Apaloderma > Apaloderma vittatum. The sequence goes on along the minus strand of NW_009714120.1, from coordinate 934 downwards.
GCAATACTACATTTATGTATACATACATGTAGACTTGGTTGTACAAATATACATGTGAATATCTCTTCTACTACGTTCCCCTGTCAAGTGAAGTCAAAGGTAGAAAATGGAAAATGCCTTCACCTAAGGCAGTGTAACTTTGATGGTTTTGGCATCATTCATCTAATTTTCCTGCAAAGATGTAATATAATGGTCTACCCCACATAATGGTGCACTCTTTACATGTACAGCACTATTTGTACAGCAGAGATTATCAGCAGTCAAGTTGCAAGCGTAGTATAGGAAGACGTCTGTAGGAAGATAGGTGGTATCAGGAAGAATTAGTGGGGTCCTGACCTGTCTCTGGTGGAGGAATGAGGACTGAGAACGGGTGACAGCAGATGGAAGTATCTCTGCTATCCTTCCGCTCCCTCTTCTCAAACTGACCTAAGGAGAGGGAGGCCCTCTCCCTTATCTTCCCCATCAGAGTCAAAGCTGCTGCCCGCCCAGCCCAATCCTGTCCCTCATAAGCCCACTCAGGTGCTCAGGCTAAGTACACAGCAGGGTGTGCTGGGCTGAGGGGTGACTGACAGATCGATGGGGCAGCCCTCTCTGTCCCCTTTGCCCCTGCATAACAGAGCCTTCCTCAGTGACGGCTCCAGCTTCATTGCAGGGTCCAGCCGGATCCCAGTCCAGCTTTCCCACTTTCTCTCCAGTTTTTCTCTGCTGACAAAACAGACCCTTCAGCCCCACGGGCTCAACTTCCCGCTCTCAGGGGCAGGCAGCGGATGTCACCTCTCAGCACTACTTCACCCCTCTGCTCTGAGGTGCCATCGGCACCAAGACATGGCTAGTCCCAACCATCAGGTAAAAAAAAAAATAAATAAAAATTCCAATTAAAAAAATCAGTGAAATCCAACAAAAATAATAAAACCAGAACGAAACAAAATCCCGA
>NW_009714119.1:0-17066 GCF_000703405.1 Apaloderma vittatum | reverse complement strand
AGCGATCCTGCTTGGTATTCTGTTTCTACCGTACAAGATCCTGAACTCTATCACCTCATGGTCGCTGCAGCCAAGATTGCCCTCAACGTTCACTGCTTCAGCCAGACCTTCCCTGTTGGTGAGCACAAGGTCCAGCAGCGCTCCTCTCCTGGTCGGATCATTCACCATTTGCATCAAAAAATTATCACTGATGCACTGGAAGAACCTCCTGGACTGAGGATGGCTGGCTGTGTAGGCCTTCCAGCAAATATCCGGGTAGTTGAAATCCCCCATGAGAACCAGGGCCTGTGATTGAGAGGCTAATGACAGCTGCCTGTAGAAAGCCTCATCAACTTTCTCCTCCTGATCAGGTGGTCTGTAATAGACACCCACCACAGTATCACCTATGCTAGCCTGCCCCTTAATTCTTACCCACAAACTCTCGACTTGCTCCCCATCCACCCCTGGGTAGATCTCAATACATTCCCGTTGCTCTCTCATGTAAAGAGCAACTCTACCACCTCGCCTTGTTGGCCTATCTTTCCCAACAAGGACATAGCTGTCAAGGCCAACATTCCAGTTATGCGAGTTGTTCCACCACATCTCTGTAATCACAATGAGATTGTAGTTCTCCAAACACACATGCATTTGTACCCTGCTGTGTTGTCTCTCCAACTGATGTCAGACTGGTTAAAATCCCCCATGAGGACCAGAGCTTGTGAATGAGCAGCGACTCCTATCTGCCTATGAAGGGCCACATCCACTTGGTCCTCCTGATTGGGTGGTCTGTAGCAGATCCTCACTGTAAAGTCTCCTACCGTTCCTTTCACCCTGGCTCACAGGCACTTGTTTTCGTCATCACTTGCCAGGTGGAGCTCCATGCATTCTAGCCGTTCATTGACATAAAGTGAAACACTCCCTCCCCATTTCCCCTGCCTGTGCTTCTTGAACAGTTTATACCCTTCTAGTTCAAAACAACAATCACAGGAGGTGTTGCACCACGTCTCTGTGATGCCAATCAGGTTGTAGCGCTGCAGACTCATAAGCATATCCAGCTCCTCTCGGTTATTTCCCAACCTGTGGGCATTCATATAGAGGCAATTGAGTTGGGCCCCTGATAAAGTACCTGGAGCCCCCAATAACGTACAGTTGTACTTCATCTGTGCTAGTGGTTCTGCTTCTGATGTTGCTTTGCCTGTCCCAGGGTCATCTATGTTTGATCCAACTCAACCCCTTCCCCCTTCATACCTAGTTTAAAGAACCATCTATGAGTCCTGCCAGCTCATGACCCAGGATCCTTTTTCCCCTTTGAGTCATCTGAACAGCTAAGACTGTATCTGAAGAGTTAAGTCATCTGAACAGTTAAGACATGTCTTGCATGTTCATAGCTTAATGACATGTTTTAATCTCTTTGAAGTGTAGCTTGCATTTCTTGTGTCATTTCAACAACGCTGCCACCTCTTTTACTCCCTTCTTTCACTAGTGCTCCAGTTTAACTCTGATATTCTTCTCACTTGAATTTAATATACTTACCCTATAACTTTCTGTCCTTATTGCAGTGTAATGTTTAAGGAGAAATTGAAAGGAAGCATATGGAAGTACTTTGATCAAGTTCAGTGTGCGTGCAAAATCTGAACAAATGGAAGATGCTACTTCAAACTGGTAACAAAATAACTCTCAGCATGCTGCTAGAGTACAACGAAATTGTCTGACATCAGAACTGGATATCCACCTGCTCTCATTACAACTGGATATACCTGACAATGTGAAAACCACGTTTTAAATCACCAAAGTATTGTTAGGAAACTTGGGTGACCTGCTACTCCTCAATTATTTTCCTTCAAACTTTGGCTTTGAAGCCACCACATTTCTCTAGGCTGGTCAAAGATTTTCCAATTAGGAAAGATCAGGAAATGTTGGTTCCCTATGTTTGAAATTTTTTCACTAAATATCTGGGGTTTGTCTCATCCAAGAATTATTTCGGCAGAAACCCAGTTGGATTATTGATGTGGTTTGTCAAGGGAGAAACCCTGAGGCCGTTATTCAGCAAGGTGAATTAAAAACTCTGAATTCTTGAGAAAGTCAGTCTTACAGCTGTTGCAAGCTGTGAAACTGAAAGGACATCCTTGTCCTTGATCAGTCACTGGATTCACAACTTCTGGAGAAGCTGAAGATAACATTCCACTTTTCTGATACTCAACTGATTAGCTTTAAAAAAACCACACACACACACCCCTCCCCTTATCCTCTTCCTTCTCTTATATTTGTTCTTCCATTCACTTTGTGGGTTACTTTAACTTTAGGCAATGATGATTTTATAAAATGTTTCTGAGTGTTTCAGTTTCCTGCTGTTTAACAGGAACATAATCAGACAAATGCTGCTACAAATTCGACATTATGAGTGTAATTAAAGGGTATTATAAATAAAAAGATAAATTTGTAGACTTTTTTTTCTCACAGTTATTAGTAAAGTAAGTAAATGATGTAAATCACAGGTGACATGACAAGATAAGCTTTAAATGAAACAGTAATAATACTGAGATATCACATTCTCATACAAACATCATAATCTTAGTATTTCAAACAACTTCTGTTACTAAATAGTTTCTTATCTTGCTGTTCTTGATTGAAAGGCAGTCTTGACAAGTTTGTGCCTTTGTGTTGATTTGGTAAAAATTTGGAGCAGGTCTAGCCAGTGGTAGAAGGTTCAGATCAAAAACAGGATTAAGCTCTTGTATTTCTAGGGCTGCAAAAATGATCAGAATTAAGCTTCTCATAATCACCTGATCAACTTCATACTCAGCTACAATATGCTTTACTTTTTTTATTACAGAAACCTGGCCTTTAGCTGCATTTTCTCTCCTCCTACTCTCAAAAAGAGCAACATGCCAGGAATCTGCTGTATGTAAATAATGTTGGATTGTATTTTGCCAGGAAAAATTGCCAAGTAGAGTAACAGACAGATGTAGTACAGCCTCAGGGAAAGCAAATGGAAATTCCTCTAACTAGAACCAAGAGGGTGTCTAACTCCCACTTTACTCCTGGTTTAAAGTGCCTTCACTCAGAACTACAATCCTCAGTACTACTCCTTGGCTGCAGCATATCCAAGGGATACTCAGTTCCTATAGGAAGCCTTCAAGAAGTCTTCTTTAGTAACATCCTAAATAATTTCAAGGACTCCTTGCGTCTCATTGCCTTGGATTTGCATCTGGTGCTGCAAATGACCTGCGGTCTGAAGACAGTCCAAGAAAGCTACAGGACCTTACAGGACACTGTTTTGGACTTCCCTGCTTGTCAATCTGAGAGTTATTTCACTGAAAGCACAAGAGCATGTTTATTTGTTCCTGCGTTTATGGCTCCCTCCCTCCCTTGCCAGCCCAACAGCAGACAGAGGCAGGCTGCCTGTCCTGCACTCAGGGCAGGCAGCAGCTATTCCCACACTCACTCTGGAGCCTGCAATAGTGGTACAAGTTGCTGCTGCCCTACAGCTAGAGGCAGTGGATTCTTTGGTGTTGCTCCTGGGGGAACCAGAGTCTGGAAATAGAAGTTTTGTCTCCTATCAGAATTGCCCCCTCCTAGCTGGCCTGGTAGCATGGTCCATGATAAGTCTATCTGAAAAGCTACCAAAGAATTACATTGAATAAAGTAACTTGCAGCTTGTGTGAGGCTAACAATGCTGGAGTCCAGGTAAAACGTGTTGTGGGACTTAAAGAAAGAAAACACTGTCTCAACATTGCAAAGATGCATAGTTTGAAACTGCAAGGCTCATCACCACAAATTGCTGCTGTAGTGATTAACCAAACTTCTGCAAAATTTGTAGCAACTAACACCTGCTAAGCCTTGAAGGCAGCTTGGACTGTAAGCCTTTTGCAGAATTTTGCTAGAAAATATGGAACCTCCAAGGACGGAACACCAGACTCCCAAAGTTACGTAACCGGTGAGGAAAGGCGCATGCACGTGCAGCGGAGTTGTCAGCAGGTCACACTAAGGAAGACAACTTGAAGGGTAAGGCTCAGCAAGAACGACCTCTCAGGACCCCTGAAAAAGAGGATCGCATGCACAGTACAGGTGACTTTGAGGAGGAGTTTATGCAAAGAAATTCCAAGAAAATGTAAATTTGTTCATGTAAAAAGATGTGGAAAAGGCAAGGACAATGGAAATAAAAGAACTGTAGACTACCACCTAGTGAGAAATTTCTCCCACTGGTGACATCGGACCTGTAGGATGCTGCTGGACTCTGTGGTGGAATCTACTCGCTTCCTCTTTCTCCTTCTTTTTCCCTCTCTCTCTATGCATGTTTGAGAATAAATACTCAAAGGAAAACACAACATAGACCTTGTTTGTGTCTTAATTTCACCTCTGGGATCATTGCAGCACAATTTGGGATGAGACAGGTGTGCGCACATTTCACTTTATTCACATATTACTTCTTGTTAGAATTTTCAAATTTTCATGTCCCCACTGATCCCTGGGCATGCTCTACACCTCTGTGCAGTCCCTGTGCCCTGGTCTCCAGCTACTCTCCGTGCCCTTATCTGGCCACAGGCAGGCGTGTACTCTCTCAGCCCTGCTGCTTCTCCTGCTTTCCTTCTCTAGAAGTCTGCTTTTGGAAACCCAGATGTCTTCAATCTCTCTGTCTTTAACTTTCCTTTTCATTAGGGTAGAGGATGCTGTGGCTTTTACACCCATTCCCAAGTGGGAAGCGCCAGTTCAGACCCGCTGATGGTGTGTGTTTGTTGCAGTCATGGCTTGACTGGAGCAAAACAGTCAACAGGAGACATAGCGTGTGGTAGAGGCATCAAAACAGAACTTGTACCCAAGACAAGTATAATTTGGCAAAGGAATGAATACTGAGCTCAGGCAAAAAAGAGCTCAGGTCTGTGCACAGTCCTTGACAGCTGCAGGGTGGAGGTGCCCGGCATTCAAAGCAGAGTATGAAGTGGGATGGACAGGAAAATATGACTTTGAATTTAGATCTGTGATTAAACAGTGCTAGGGAGAAGTTTCCTCACTGCAGAAAGGCAGAAACTTCATCCTTGGGGACCCACGGGAAGCATGACAAGAGCCATGTGGCAGCATGGCTCTGACTGACTACATGAAACCTTACAGGCGGCCATGTAACCGGTACACCCGTGTATACACACCACTGAGTAAACTTACATCCTCTGCTGTCAGTAAGGAGGCTGCTTTGCTCAAAATGAAGTGAGGAGGAGAGAGATCAGAGACAAAAGGGAAATCATGGGGATTTTTTCTGACTGCTTTTGCACAGCACAGGAGTCATAGGATGCCTTACTGGCAGTTGCCCTTGAATGGCAGGGCAAGGATTCCTGCAGGGCATTAAAAGCCAAATATGTGGCTGCAGCTGCTGTATGCAGTCTCGCAGGCAGTGGAGGCTAAGAGGAAACTGGGAGCCAGTCCCTGCTGCAGATGGGGATGAAGTCAGGTTAAGTTACACTGGAGGACATTGTTCTTACTGCCTAGATGAGCAGGTTTATAAGGATTGTGATTGAGAAGTACCTGCTTACTCACTCAAGTATGTCTCTGTTTAATGTCTTGATGAAAATTACGAGTAGAGGACTACTCACTTTGGCATTTTAAAATTATAATTATATGTAAGTTGGCAGCCAGTATCTTAATCACACTTTTAGATCTCTTGAAAGAGAGTGTAAAGCCCTCTGGCATTGACATTTGTGTAAACCCAGCCATTTCAGTGGGTCCAAATTTTTTCCTCCTCTTGTGTGTCTTAATTCACTGTGTCTTGCACAGAGCAAAATAAATCCAAGCTGCTGCTTTCAACTCCAGCGTTTTGATAGCTGCACTCCAAATTTCTAATTGTGAGAAGAAGATAGAGAAGCAGGAAAACCATGAATTCTGGAACTGGAAAGGATGTTCCTGTTTGAGACTCCACATTGAGCAGATATTTCACATTCTTTTCCTATTAAAAAAAAAAGCTAAGAAAAAATATAAAAGAAATCGAAATTAACTCTAATCCTGTTGTATTTTACATACACACATGGTCTTAAAATAGTGTTACCAAAAAACAGGCAGAAGTACTTAGGAAAATAGTATTTGGAAAGATTAATGCAAAGTTTAGCATTGTGTGATATGGGATGGAATAGCATGAAGGAAGCATTAATTAATAGAAGTACAGTATATATATATAATAACTTCAAAGCAAACGATACTAGAAATGTATCAAATCTAATGGGGAAATACTTTACTTCAATAAAGTAGACTTAATTACATTTTTTACAGATAAGTCCAAATAAAGTTCTTATGACATTCCTTTGTAACTGCACAGAAGGGGAAGGAAAATGTTGATGACATCATATGTAGAGAAAACATAAGGCATCTTACACCTCAGCCATTAAATCATTCAAGAAACTGTGTTCAACCCCACTTGTGAACAGAATACAACAGATAAATCAGCCCTTTTGAAGAAGAGTTAGGTCTTAAGAAGCTTATCAAGAAGGCATCATGAAAGAAAACATAGCATTCTCAAGTTTTCATTTGTTAGACACCAGAACAAAAATAGTCCCTAATGAGTCCAGATTATGAAATAACTCTGATTACAGATCTTCAAAACCTGGTTCAACAGAAATTGCAAAAGAAATCATGCCATTTGAACTCTATTGTTTATTAGGAGTAGAAACAAATTGAATTTGAAAATAAATGAGGTTATAAAATAGCTCAGGTTACCTGTACTAACGAGGTATTAGGAAGGTATCTATTAATTTCTTCAAAAAGTTGTTTTCAACATAAAATACATGTATTGAAATTGAAACACATGTATTGAAAAGGTTATTCATGATATTACTTTATTTTTTATTTTTAATTTGATGTGAATTTGGCATACATTTTCAATTTAGAAAAGAAGGTATCTATACATAGGCTAAAGTCCTTGCCACAGGTAAGAATGAAACCAGTCACAAGTGCCCTGTTCCAAACTTAATAATGGTTACTGTCTTTTAGAAAGTGTCCGAATAAGGGTAACTCCTTATCCAGTGGAAGTCAACCGAAGTAGTAGAAGTCAACAGAAGTAGTAGGGTAAGGAAGCATGTCCAAGACATTCTCACTCCCTCATTACTTATTTCTTGGGTTTTGGGGTTAATATGTTAATTTTCAGTTGTATTAGCTAATAATCTGAGTAGTATGTTATTATACTAGGCATATATGGCTGTACTCTGTGAAAGGGGAATTGCTCAAACACATAAAGTTTTGCTAGAGAGTGGCTGGTTGAGAGCTTAGAGTTCAGAAACAGATGGGTAGAGCAAGATGATGGGTGTCCTTTACTGATAACCCCATAAAGTCGGTTGAAACCTTCCATAAAGAGCTGGAAGAATCTTCAAGATTGCAGGCCTTGGTCCTCATGGAAGATTTGAGCTGCCACAACATCTTCTGGAAGATACTTACATATGCCCTGTCCATTACATACATACGCAATGTATAAGATCATTGTTCCTGTGGGCTGTAAAATGACTATATTTAGTGCTGCTTGCAGTGCTACAATGTAAGAAGTGTTTTTACCTTCTAACTTATAGTTAACTTGGGTATAGCCGGCCAGACTATAGTGACCTCAGCACAGCTGCAGCCCATTAACCCATGTATTACACTTTCAGTCACAGTCAAACCTAGTCCCTGCGTGGTTTGTTTTATTTTTGTTGTTTACTATAGAGGATGAGAAGCCAAGCCCTAAAAGCAATCCATTGAAATTGTCTTTGCCCTAAAATGCAGCTGAGGATACAGCTATGGCACTAGTTTAAAAGGTTGTACTGCAGTTCCCGAGGTGGCTGCAGGAGGCAGCATGGTTCCTGAGATTGATTTAACCTCACTCGGTTGGATTTATTCTATTCTGTTGGCTACTTGCAATAGTGTCACCAAAACGTGGGCGGCTACAGCAAGGACTGAGTACTTTTAAGCACCCTTTACACCGTGAAACTAGTATTATCAAGGCTACACAAAATTAGCACACAAATGAGAGAGTTCATGCTTATGCCTGCTTCATCTGCTGAAGTACTTTTGGTAAGTCTGGTTAGATCACAGCATCAAAATGAAAATCAAGAGATTTTTCCTTCAACAGAAACATCCATTTTCAGCTTCCTAATTAAGTATAAAAGATAATAAAGTGAAATAAAATAAAAAAATAAAATAGAATAAAATAAAATAAATCTGAGTAATATGGTTAAACAGAGTTAAAGATGTGGGTAAAAATCAAAGTTCTTAATTTTTTAGCCACAGATAAACTTCTGTCATATAAGCTCCAACCATATGCTCTCAGAAGTTTTTATTCTACCTTAATTTGCCTTTTTTTTTTTTAATGTAGTGGTGAAGGAGAACAAAGAAGAGAGAAGACAGCCTACCCCATCTTGTCCCTGAGACCATTATTGACTACATATTAAGAAAAGATTAGCCACAAAGAGAAAACCACAGACCAAATAGTACGGGTCTTCCAATAATGACCATCTCATGCACCTCTCCAAGGTAACAGCACCTTGCCTGTGGGGAACTTTGTTTCCCAGTGAGGGATAAGCACATTTCTGGGGAACAGAGGAAAACTGTGGACAGGTCTAGAATTGAAGCCCTATTTAACATAGCCTTAATATGAACCATTTGCAAATCTCTGATTAAACTGATATTATCATCAACATTCAAAAAATAATCAAACCCGGAAATCTATTAGGTAGTGGCTCGTGATAGTCTTCCTCTGCAAACATTTGTCTTATTAGAAAACTGCTTTTCAGGGAAATACTTTGAGACTGCTGTCCCATTCTGAGAAAGTCTTTTTCCCCACTGCTGAATTTTGGTGCAGGATAAAATATTTACCTATAAAAAAGACAGCTATCTTTTGTCAAAGAAGATTTTAATGCTTGAGATGGGTAGACAGCAGCGTGATTACCTTCACTTCTCTGATGGTGCTACTTACAGCAAGAACTCCGCCTTGGTGTCTCTGGAGCCAATATTCATCATAACTAAGGGCAAGTATGAAGGAATAAGATGAGGTTCCAAATGAACTACAACTGTCAGGGATTACAACAAAGAGAGCTGTTTCTACAAATCTATTAGCCGTTAGTGAATGAGGGAAGGAAGCACATACTTAGCACTTAAGAAGGGAATACAAACAATGGTGGCAGTTCATTATCGATAAAAATACATACAGCTAGAACAGCTGTCAAGGGATAATCTTTTAAAGCCTTCCTCAAGGCACAATCAACTATATCTACACTATTTCTGACAGAAGGCCTGTCAACATGCACTTGGTTATGTCAAGCAATGAAAATAACGTGACTGTTCAAGACAAACTTCTGTTGTGCTACTATTTAAATCACATTTTCTAATTTTTGTGCTATGCCATCCATAGCAGAGCTTAAGGCCATTAATCATTACCTTCCCTAGCTGAAAGAAGGACACACTACTCCTTTGCTCTTGGCAGATGTTTTCTGTACTCTTGAGGGTTGTCATTTCCTCTCAGGGTTTTTGTATTTGGGCTGAGCAAACAAAAGTTGTTCATACTACTTTTAAAGGTCACTTAGACTTCTCATCGTTCGTGGTCAACATTTTTCTTCAACAGAAACTAGACTCAGCTTTGCAGTTGAGAGGCTACCACTTTCATTTTCCTTTGAAAATGACATTTGAGTTTACACATCACATTATACTGTTTGATTTTTCTTTTTCCTGCAGCTTTGCATTGGTGAATCATGCTCAGTTTTAATAGCAGTTTTTGCTTGAGTCCTAAAAATAAAAGTTAAACTGTGGCTAGATGTTTTATTTAATTTAAATGAAGATAGTAGCTGAGGCCAAAATAAGGAAGGTAACTTCCAGACTTCTTTAAAACTGAGTATTATGTTTACCACTCTCCTAACCTCCAATGCCAAGGATGCTAGAGCAGAGCTGTTTCAATTCATCAGAAAAAATAAATAAAATAATTTTTAGAATTTTACAAACTTCATAAATATTGCTTTCTGCTTTAGAAATTATCTGCATTTTCCCTTCCCAAATATTTTTCTCCTATTTTCTTATTTTCAGAAGGGATGTTTGATTTGACTTCAAAGTCAAAGTAATGCCATCATTAAAATGTCAATGCAAGAAGTGTAAGATGTTTTAGCAAAATGCCTCCAGAATTGGAAAGTACAAGAAAGACAAAGTAATAGATGCCCTTGAATAGACTGAGAGACAATATATCTTGTATAGCAAGATCGGAAAAGTAAGGAGTGTCAGAAGCAGAATGATCAAGGAAGTTTACATGTGAAGTTAACACTCTACTATGCTGACATTCCTCTTCTGAGTTACGATTATATACTTTTAAATTATGGTATATAATTTTTTAGGGCAAGGGTTGAATTCCTATGGCCATATCTAAGTTTTGAGCTTACTCCTATAGACCTGGAAGACTGATTTTACTGAGCGATGCTCTACTTCTTAATTGGATTAGCCTTTTTGTGGATCCTCGTGCCTGCTGTTGCTTTTAGTGTTCATTTTGTGGAACAGGGCAAGCACTTGTTTCAGGAAGGTGCTTCATGGGTTGTATCCCCTTCTGGGCACAATGTCAGGCAGGCTTTTTGCTTCCTGGTGGAAAAATCCTGGGATTCCTGGATGTTTGAGAGTTGTGATCTTGTCCTAGCAGAGGTACGTACCTGCCAAGATAGAGAAGTGGGAGAGGGTAAATTCCTTTAATATGAAGAGCTCCAGAGAAGTTGTGGAGGTGGAATAACAGTAATGAGACCACTAGAAATCATCCCTCTATGTCTGTCATGAGCTGAACTATGGCCTTGTGAAGAGACTCATTCCCAACCTCCAAAATCTGGTGAGTGGCGGCAAGGTGCTGAAGACCAAACCTAATCTCTGAGGCTTTGACATGGCATGGGCCTGAAACAGACCCATCAGGACAAACAAGATCAAAGTTCATAATGCTGCAATTATTCTACCATCCTGTCCAAAGTCATGAACACTTTAGAAAAAAGTGCTAGAAGGTCATGTAGAAAGTGGATGCTGCCTAGGTTTACTAACCTGTTTTTTGACAGTCAGTGGTTCAGGGACTTCCTCAGCTGGAGGCTTCTTTCAGGCGGTGATGTTCGATAGCCCTTAGTGGACTTATCCTGCATGAATTGCTCTAAGCCCTGCCCTATTTAATTTCCATGTTTGGTTTATATGGCTTCCAAGACCCCAGTTTAACTATGCACTTTGTAAAAAAAACTTTCATTGCCTGTTTTAAATTTGGTGTCTAATTGTTTCATGTCCCTTTTGTTGCAAGAAATGGCGCATATTCATTTTCCAATTACCCCTTTCCCTGTCCATCAAGAATTCTGTGAATCACTCTCCACAGTTGCCTCTTACTGGTGTTAAATCATATTTTTATTTTGGTTTCAGTTCTTTTCCAATTCATGTTAATGTAGCAATAATACCGCAGCCAACATCATGGAGGAAAAGCCTGAGATTAAAACCAGGTGATCTGTTGACAGACATTATTGATAAGCCTCACATTCTTTTTTGAGCGCTTCTGCATATTGAGCTAATGGCTCTAACATAACTGTCCCACAATAACTTATTTTTCTTAAGAGAATTTCACAGAAGACTTTGTCAAAATATTTTTCTAAATTTAACTGTGCTGCATGAGCTGACTCACCTTACATACATGCTTGCTTCAGAGTAAACTAGTACACTAGTTGACCACATTCTCTCTTACAAAAAAAAAAACCAATCCCAAACTACTCTGTTTCTTCCTGAGTATAATGTTAATCTGTACTATCCACAGAGTCTCTTCTTTATTGCTGTAGTCACAAATTTACCTGGCACTGCTCTTAGACTTACTGATATTTAGATTTATGATCCACTTCTGGAGCATTGTTTGAGGATCTGGTGCCATACTTGCCATCTGCCAGTCATTCAGTACCAGGGCTTATTTGACCGGAAGCTTCACATTGCTGCTGCTATCTCAGCTATTTCAGATTTCAAACTCTTGGGTGAATACCAGCTGGACCTGACAGTTTATTGCCGTTCAGAGTCTCATTCAGAGCATTTTTTTGTGAAAACTGAATTTTTATTTTCAGCCAACACTTTAGATTTTTCCTTTGCTAAAAATGGCTTTGGCGTATAAATCTACATTATACAACACCATGATAATTAACAGCTATGAGTTTTTCTACCAGAACATTCCTTTACTTTTTTGTTGTGATTTTTTTCCTGTCTGTTAACTCTACAGCTTCCTTGACATAAATAAAAATACTTTCATTATTAATAATTTTCATAAATGAAAATACTTTAATTGTTTTCTTATTATGTCTTCAGGTAGTTGTTCTGCTCATTGTTTGCCTTGCAGTGGTTTTGTGCCTAATTTCTCAAGAGTTCACTGGTGACTCTCTCTCATTTGAGCTTGATCCCTGTGTTAAAAAATTCCTTGTCTTGCAACTGATGACTGTCCTCTGGCTGTTGAACCCAGTTGCTTTTTTGTGTGTTTGTATATGTTGTCTTTACAGTCCTTCTTGATCTGCCATAGATATTTACTTGGCTTAGTAAACAGTATATATTCATGATGCTTCTAAGCATTTTATATTTTGACCTATTATTTCCAATTTCCCTCCAACAAGTTTCATTATTTTTATGTTGATCAATGCATCCACACCCAGCCCATTTAAATAAGATCCTAATTTGGCAGATTTTTCCCCCTTTTGTAAGAATGCTGCTTCAACACCTTGTGAGAAGTTCTATGCGAGTCTAAGACTTGCATATTGAGTCAGGCTGCTTGGATTTTTTTATAGCTAATCCCATCTTGTTTCTCTCCTTGTGAGTTCTCTTGCAAGCTGATTCAAGAGGTAACAATTTACTGTGTCTAAAATTTCAGTCCCTGCATCATAATCCAATGTGATATTTCCATTGTTCACACAGTGGCAAGGTTCATACAGTGTTCATACAGCGTGCAACTGAAGTATCTTGTTTCTAGAGTAGTTTCTCAATAATATGAAACTTCATGAAAAATAAATAATTCGGTAAGTGACCTATTATAGCTTGCTTAGACTTTTAGCTTCATCTACTACCTGATCTCTTAGTTCTCTTCTCACTGAATCACAGCATGTAATTTTAGAAAAGGATACAGACAAAACTAACATCTTTGAAACTCTGAATAAGGAACGGAGTCATCATGAAACAAAAAAGATATGTCCCAGAGTGCCCAGAGCTGGTGGACTGTGTCATACTCTTGGAGCAGCTGCTTTCCATCACGTTAAGAAGCACACCAGAGTCTATCAGCTGGGTAGGAACATTTGAAAATTCTTATTTAATGAAAAGAACCACACTACATTAGACATGACTTTCTATAGCCAAGAAGCTACAATTATACTGCTATTTGATGTAGAGGTGTCCAAGTTATTGGAGGTGAGACCCAGGAGGGCCAACCTCATGCAAAGCTATGTGACTGCATGCAGATGACCAGCAGACTTCTAACAGCAGAACTGCCATGTCACTTTTTGGGATGCTTGCCTGGATAGTTATAAAATGCCAGACTGCCACAGCTGTGCTTATTTTGGACCATATAGCGATAGTATAAACACACTTCAGCAACAGGCAATACTGAGAGTGTCTCCATGCTCTCCAAGTTTTGGACAATTTACCTTCATTTATGTGAACTGAAAATTTTACCACTTAATGCTCAAGTCCTTGGCCTGCTTAGTTGTTCACTTCTTTTGCTAAAAGCTGAACTCTGGAGTGAAATTGATATCAGTGCAGTTAAAATCGAACACAAACTATACATTAATAGTAATCCATGGTCTGTGGAAGAAGGAATAGCATAGTGTTTATGTTTTCTAAGAGATCTTTATGTGAGCCTGTTTACTGGCTAGCAAAGGCCATCTTTGCTTACAGAATTTTGCATTATTCTCACTTGGGACCCAGGAGTATTTGCAGGCTAATCTGGAGCAATAGTTACAGTGGGAACTACTTTTTAAATGGAAAAAATGAGGCAATGTTTAATGTAAGTTTAGAAACAATAGCAGTTCCAGACATTAATATGTGATTGGAGCTCAAAGCCTGTTTGATGACAGGATGAACAAATTTAAAGTCTTAATTCTCTTGCTTTGTGGCTTTTTCTTCTGAATACTCTGCCTGAAGATGGATGCTTCTGATCATTTGCTACTGGTTCCTAGACACTTGATTTTAAAGTTGGTTTGCTTAGTACACCATAATCAATGTAACTGCTTGAGAAACAGAGGAACAAGTGTCCAAATTTCAAGAAAGGAGCAATATTTAAATTGTGTTATCTTGAAAGAAATACTTAAAACTACAAATATAAAGTTTAATGTTTTGATTGCTATTTTCACACTACAGTATCTGAAAGCAGTTACACAATGAAATGCAGAGGCTAACACACATACTTGTATTTTACTCTCTGCCTAGCAATGTAGTTCTTCTTGATTAATATTATAAGAGAGAAAGTCAACTTCACGGAACTTCTGCAGAAAACCTGTGGAAATATGTGGGAAGAAACTGGGAAATTCTTCACTTGAGGAAGAAATAAGCAGATTACCTAAGAGATTCAATGAAAGCCTTAAGGCAATATTGAAAAAAATCCAAACAAACAGAACCCCAAATCCAGTGAAAGAAACAACTCATCATCATCATCATGGCTAGGCTTTGAGAATGAAGATACAGGAAGGGCTCTACCCACACTTGCTACAAGCGCGCTGGTGACTAAAAAAGCCGATGCGGAATAGGCAAGTCCGGTTGCAAAAGGCACAGTGGAAAGTCTCCTTAGGCGGTATTGGTGAGGCACGGTTCTTTCTGCGTTGGCTTTTCTCCTCGAGACTAATTCTATGTGCGTTCTCAAAGGAGGCAGCAGCGTTATGGATGGTGTGTCTCCATTTCTCCCGATTGGAGGCCAGAGTGGACCACTGATGGCAGTCAATACGGCCAAAACTGAGGTATTGTTTCAGAGAGTCCTTGTATCTCCTCTTTGGGGCTCCTCTGTTGCGGCAGCCGGTGGCGAGTTCACCACAGAGCACAACCTTAGGGAGGCGGTGATCCTCCATCCTTTAGACGTGCCCTGCCCAGCACAGCTGCATCCTCAGCAGCACGGCCTCAATACTGGTGACCCCTGCCCGTTCCAGGACAGTGACATTAGTCACGTAGTCACTCCAGTGGATATTTAGGATTGTATGGAGGCAGTGCTGATGGAAGCATTCGAGGAGTTGCAGGTGGTAGCGGTAGATGACCCATGATTCAGACCCATATAAAAGAGCAGACAGTACAATGGCTCTGTAGACACTAATCTTTGTATTTTTCTTCAGGTGTTTATCGCACCAGACCCTTTTATGGAAAGAAACCACTACACAAACATCTAATGACATTTCTTCCAAGAGTATTTATAGTGAACTGGTTAAGAAATCAGTTTGGAGGAAGTTGTCTGAAAAACTATGCATTGAACAGGAATCAGTTCTCTGATCTATGATCTATCTCACTATACTGGTTGGAAGGGTATGAGAAAGTGGGAATTAGTGTTTTCAGTACAGCTTAATAAATGTTCATGAAACATAATGCATGGGCAACTGGGACATAGTGTCATTATGACAAATTCAGGAAAAAAGTCCTAGAGTGGAAGCAGGTAAACTAATATTTTTTGAGAAAAGCTGTGTCAAACCAAAAATAGTGAAAAGGCTGTTACCAATTACATATTGTGCATATGAAAGTTTTTAATTCTTTGAATCATGTTTATGACTCGTGCCATAGTCAAAAATCAGTACAATTCAAATTAACAAAAGGTACAGAAGTCTGCATCTGGGTGCAGCACAGATTGCCATGGTAACAGCATCATGGGCCCCTGGAAGGTGTAATGATAATGAATGGTTTCTTTCTTGGTGAGTCAACTCTCAGACCAATTTTTAAAGGTATTTCAAATTAATTTGAGTTGAATTCCTGTTGTGCTAAATGTTATGCTCTGAAACAGAAACATTATAAGGTTCTAAGTATGTAAACATTAAGAGGTAAAAATCCTGATACTTTACAGCAAGGAACTGAATAATGCTTTGTTATGGCATGGTGTCTTTCATCCAAGGAATTCATGCTCCTATATTTTTGACAACTGAAACTCCTATTGATGCTGTGAAGAGCCTAGGCAGGGCTACCAAACACCTTGATCTCCAACGCATCCTCTCTTCTGCTCTGGTCTCAGTATCAGCTCTGGGAGCATGATAAAGCCGGTTCTCTGAAGAGATCAAAGAGTGCTTCTGTCATCACAGCAGGAAATAAGTGCATACTGAGCAGCTCAATTTTTGGACTCAGATAATTGCTTTTTTCAGCAATCAGTACAAATTTCAATGAATTTTGGAGGGTTATGTGATTTTTAGTTTGTTCTGCCAAACAAAGAATTTGTGATGAACTACTATGAATGATAGAAAAATACCTCCAAATTTTACAAGAAAGAAAATAATAAATATTGTAACTTTGGCAGCAGCACAGAGTAGGTGAAATGCTAAGGACAGTGTTACAGAGTAATTGTACCTGGAAGACTTATGAACCTCGGTATGACATCTCTTTAAAAAAAAAAGCAGGCTAATCAATGTATATCTTAAGGGGAAAAAAAAAGTACACTGTCACTGCCTCGAACTTAGAACCCATATGATGTATCTTGGTGGTATACTTCTGTAGCAACCCTTGCTGACAAATGACACTTCTTATTGTCATTCTCTCTGACAGGAAAGACAATTGTCTCATAACAAAAAAGAGGAAGGGTCTTACAGACCTCTAAACATTTTTCGTTGTCCTCATAGCACAAGAAACTGAGACCTCTCCAGGCTTCAGGCTTTAATGAATATATGAAGATAAATTGTCTACCTTTTATCAGCTATGTGTCAAGATTGCCAGGTGCAAACACCACTTTTTTTTTTTTCAGAGTCATAGAATAATTTGGGTTGAAAGGAACCTTTAAAGGTGATTTAGCTCAACAGCCCTGCAGTGAGCAGGGACATCTTCAGTTAGATCAGGTTGCCCAGAGCCCTTATCAATATAACCCTCAAGGTTTCCAGAGACGGGTCATCTACTGCCAACACAGGTGGCAGGCTTCTCTTTCAATGATGAATCATAGAATCATACAATCATAGAACAAT
>NW_009714118.1:0-50621 GCF_000703405.1 Apaloderma vittatum | reverse complement strand
CACAGCCTTCTGGTGTGTCAACAACTCCTCCTAGTTTCGTGTCGTCAGCAAACTTGCTGACAATGCTCTCTAATCCCTCATGCAGATCATTGATGAATACACTGAAAAGGACTGGCCCCAGCACTGACCCCCGAGGGACCCCACTAGACACAGGCTGCCAGCTGGACTCTGCCCCAGTGACTACAACTCTCTGACTTCTTCCCTTCAACCAGTTAGCAACCCACCTCACGACTTGGTCATCTAGACCACACTTCCTCAGTTTACCTATGAGGATGCTCTGGGAGATGGTGTCAAATGCCTTGCTGATATCCAGATAGACCACATCTGCTGCATGGCCACCATCCATCTTAGATGTAAAACTTCACTTTTATATGTATTCCAGGTAAGCAAGATTAGATTTAATTAACTGTAGTTTTCTGAAGTGCAAATTAATTTGCTACCATACCTATGCTATAATTTAGTTAGTGTCTTAATAAACATCCACAGATTAGTGGATGCAGAAGAACAGAATTGCCATTCCTTCTGCAGTGCAAGTTGATTTTGAAGTGCAGAACGACATTAGTGTAAGGGCAGGCAGCACTAAGTTACAAGGAAGTGCATCCGTATTTAGTCTGGGCTGAAGTGCACCTTTGAGATGTTTCTCCCAGTTATCCCCACTTACTGGGTTTTGGCTGGCATCGTACAGTAGCCTTAGAGTGCATGAACTGGGTACTTTTCAGGTGATACTAAACTGAAAGACAAGCTGTGACATTCAGTCCATGGGGCCAGTCTGAAGATAATCTGAAGTAAAATATCAAAACCCAAAATGTGTGTGCTGTGATGTCAAAACCTGTGTGTCAACAGTTTTACTCTATAGAGTGTCCCACACTGCTTGCTGATGCAGACCTAGCTGAAAGGTAGCACAAACTAAAGTATTTCCTCTGTTGATAATTTCCAGAAAACAAGGAATAGAAAATATCCCTCCTCTACAGAAAGACAGACCTCAAGATTTCAGTAGTAAGAAAAGAAGCAATGTTTCTGTGCATTATTACTGACTATTTAAGTTGCACCATTTGAATTCCTGTACAACTGAAAGATCAGAAATAAGGATGCCAGGAAATAGTTTAGTCTGCTGTACCAGTTTCTCTTTGCTGCTAGATAATATTTTTTTTGGATGGAAAGTGTGGCCAATGTATTGTTGCCTTTATAGTCACCACCTTTGACTTCTTTAATTTTATTTTCACTTGTTCCACTGCACTTAAAAAATCAGATCACTTGCAATGAAACTTAAAGATGCTCTGAATCAACCCAGCTGCATGCATTGTCTGTTTACAGCTGTGATAAACACAAGTGAGCATTCCAATTGTTGCTAATACATTTAAAGCCATGAATGCCTGACATTTATCAGGTAATTTCTTATAAGATCATAATATAAATGTTATGGAAAGCATTTAATAACATTTAATAACACACATATTATTGTAATACTATGTTATGATAATGCAGTAAAATATTATAAATATGTAAATATATTGTACTGAATAAAGTTAATGTTTATCCTTGTAAATGGCAAATGTTTTTCCCTGCAAAGTGTTTCACAACACCTTCAGTTCCTACAGTCTGTAACATCATGTCCATTATAGAATAAAATGCACAGGAAGCATATATATATACAGCATAATCCGTATATTTAGTTCCTAATGTGACAAGGGAGACTAGGTTTCTTAGGTCCAAACCAACCAACTTTTCATTTAGTTCAGAGCGTTACTGATCACAGAGACTGAGCTCTTTTGAGTCCTTGCATCTGCCTCACTTCCATCATCTGGGACTGACTTCTGTCTCTAGCAGGATATACTGCTACTTGATGACCATTTTTGTTACACTCACTCCAATGGCCGTTTCTTCATAGCACACGTTCTTTTCTTTGTAATCCTCTTTTCTTGGACCTTGCAGGAAAGCATCGGAGTGAGACGTACCATGAATTATTTATTGGAGTGACTGGGTCAGGTATGTGGCAATAGTTTATTGTAAGTGCAAAAGAGCATGCAATGAATAGAAGCAGTTTGATGTGATTTTCTGCTTATAGTGGCTTTTCAGTCTCTAAGAACCAAAACTGAGAGTATATATTGAAGTGGAAGCTGGAGCATTTTCCTGTTTCCCGAGTTGGCATGAGCTGTATGTGTCTTTAAAGTACAAAGCCTGGGGAATGCTCTTGTTTGGTGGTGCCTGTTTGAGCACAGCCAAGCATTCAGCTGTGCCTGCCGTTTCCAGAGGAGGAGCACACAACTGAGGAAGATGAAGACCTGCTCAGAAAACAGTTGTGGGAAGTCCAAGCATTCGGAGAAAGAGGCTTTGGTCCCAGAACCTCCTCATGGGCTCCTCAGTGAGAAGGCCACGTGGGAGAACTTGCAGAGGAGGATCCTGGCTGTGGTCTACAAAAGGTCTGTCTGGGCAAGGGCAGCAGAGGAAGCCTAAGAGTATGTGCTGCTGGGAGGGTTCCAGGGAAATAGTGAAGCAGGTCGGGTTGACCACTGGAATAGAAAGCTTCACATTGATTTAATAGGCTAAGTCTCCAGTACGACATGGAGAACATAGTCCTATTCCCCTCATAGTTGTCTGGAGATGGTGTCAAAGGAGGACTCTTAAGCTTTAACAGAGTTTATCAAGCCTTGATATGATAGGAAAAAGGAAGCCCTGGAATTTGGACTTACTGGGAAGAGCCAATCTAATCTCCTTGTCTAGAAAGTCGATTATTCCTTGGAAAAAAAGGGAAAACATATATGAAGACACTGTAAATCCAAGTTGCACATAGCTGTCATTTATTCATCAGGGAAAAAAAGAGAGGTCTTTTTTTGCTCTTGAGCAATCTTTTCACTTTCCTTCTTTTAAAGCACAATGACAGTTAATGATTAATAGACACAGTCCGTTGCACTGCCAGCAGGAAGCCCGCCTAAGTGTGGGAGAAGTCTAAATAATTGAAGGGAAAAGGTGACAGAGGCAGCCATTAGTTCTTCTGGATAAGAAAGTCTTCATTGCCTGGCTATTTGCCTGAATGTAAAGGGAAAATTTACCATTTGAGTAGCGCAGTCTGTAGGCTTCGTGATGCACATCCCTTGGGGGCAAAAGAAATGACAGGGCTCAGTGTTTTCTAAACTGGTAGAAATTGATGTGGCCTCCCCTCCCCCCATTTTTCATTGCTTTACAACACATTAGCAGGCTTGCAACATAACCAGCTTGTCAGAAATAACTGGGCAGCATTCCTCAAAAAACCCCTGAACACCCTATAGAAGAATGAATCATGTCACACGGAGCACTTGCCTTCACAGAGTGACTTCTTTTTGTGGACATCCTGGTGGCCACAGGAGACCTTGTGTACTTGCAAAGAAGGACAGTAATTTCTAAGGCTGAGCAAATCAGAGAGCCAAATGCTGAGCAGAAAACTAATTCTGGTCTTCTCAAACTGAGTGATGAAAAACCTATCCAAAACAAACAAACACTTTTCAAAGAGCAAGCTTCAGTTTGTTAGCTGAGCTGTCCATTATGGAGCTCTGTGTCATGGACGTAAGTGGAGAATATTATTTCAGATTCTTATTAGGAGAGTAAGAGGATCTTTTTCAGCACTTTTGAACAATTTGTGGATTACTGTCTTGCCTGACACTGCATCGTTTAGATTCCTTTAATTTCTGTCATAATTTAACAAATGCCATATCACAGGCTGTCCTATCTTCTGCAGAAAAATGTTTTCTTGAGCCTAGTTATTCCTTTTTGCAAAAGGAATAACAATAAGGCAATTTTTAAATGTGTTAACTGGTGGTGTAAAATGAGAGGGGAAGCAGCAGTTGCATCCAGCCCTTGACAGCTTTGCATCCAGGACAAAGCTCTCCAGACCTGCAAGGTGATTACGGTAGTAGCCTTACCCCGTGCAATGAAAGAGACGTGTGTTGTTGCCTGTCCCTGTGGTGCGAGAGCTGAGCTTTCTGTCAGCTATGGCATCCTGGGAAAAAGCCATGGTGATAGGTATAAGGAGAATCATTCCTCAAAGTAAATTTGGCTGTGGCAGGATTTCTTGAAAGATTTGTGTCTGCTACTATCCTGCCTTCTTGATAAGATCTTGGTGCTAGTTCTAGGATGCTGCTTGCATTAACTGATTGTCTCACTTCTGCACAAGTTTTCTAAGAAGAGGGTGGTGTTGCTCACAGTCTTTTTTTAGCTTACTGCTTTTGAAGGAATGTGTAGAGTCTGTCAAAATTAGATAAATTCAGTGCAGTTGTGCTAGCCAGGTAGATGACTGCATAACACTCTGGTTATGGGGATGACTCTGTTAAGCACTGTGAAGATTTCAGAAGAAACTTGTTACACACATATACTTTACTATAATTCAAGGGAACCTCATAAAAAAGACCTTTTACTCTAACATTTTTCTTTGTGTCTGTCACTTGAGAGCCAACATCTTTTTGTGTAGAGATTCTCACTCTTGAGCCATTTAATGAGGATCCTCATGCATGTGTGGCGAATAAGAACCAGAATTCATTTTTAACACTTTTTCAATGGTAACTCCTGAAAGATTCTAAAACAAATCTATTAAAATACAAGGAGATCTGCTAAAGATAATCTTACACTTAATATCCCACTGAGGAAGATACTGTTATTGTGCAACGTATTTCTACGCTGGCATTTAACTATTGAAATGTTTGCCATGCTTTTATCAAAGGGGATGTTTGTGACTTTGTGTAATGTTAAGTGGCTCTCCAAAAGCAAAGTTGTGTGTCTGCTTGAAGTATTCCAGAAAGGTTCTGAAACAACATAAAGGAGGGTACTAGATGTTAATGCCCTCTCTGAGGAGTTTTTAAATAAAAGGGAACCACAAATGTATTTCAATTCTTTTCCCAGAGGAGTCACACTCAATGACAATAATATTAGGAACACTGGCTGAAGAGAGAAATTGGAATTAAGGGACTTTATCTGAGAGCAGAAAATACTAGTGATTCCTTGGATGTCAGTGAGAAGAAAAATGCCAAAAGACAGAAAAAGTAGAAGTAAAGTAGCAAGCAAAGTCAAGCAAGAGAAGGAAAGAGGCTGTGGCTGTGGCAGGAGAAAAATGGTTGAATGCACAGGAGTAGGAAATGCTCCACGATCCAGACTAGGAAGCATTTAGCTAAATTACAGACAACTTTTATGTATGAATGAAAGCCAATGATATATTCTGTTGCTTACTTAAGTGTGAAACATTTATAATAGTATTTCCTGGAGGCATTTTGCCTGCAGAGACTCAGGGTGTAGCAGATACCTTCCCACAGTGACAGTCAATGTAGAAAACTGCAGAGAGGTCGTGTCCTGATCCCACTGCTATTTCCCATCTGGTGATGCTGAGATAATTTTCCCTTCCCTACTTAACAACTTTGCAGCAAAAGGCGGCGGCAGTCAGGTACCAGAGTGGTGCCATGGGGAAGAGTTTCAGAGAGGTGTTACAGGAAGATGTGAGGTGGGAGCGGGGCGACTGCCAAAAAAAGCAGCTTGGAGGATGAAGGAGGGACTGGAGCCTGAGGGACCATCTGGGTATTAAGGAAGGGGCATACCCAGTCCTGATGGAGGGTGAGCTGAAGGCTTATGTTGTGTTGTGTTTTTTTGTTTGTTTACTGTGGCCTTTTAGAGCAAGTGAAATATAATTATTTCTTGTGAGCAACAATTCTTATGTGGACAGCTTGTATATTTAAGCTGTTGAGAGCAGTTCTAATGCTATTTCTAATAGAGCTAAATTACACAATAGAGGCTTCATTTTTATTCATCAGATAACACATTGTAAGTCTACAGTGATTCTGAGTGAGACTGGGGAAGAAATAAAAAATGTGTGTGACCTGTTTTGAATGCTACATCTGTCATGTTTCTCCTGTAATCCTGATTTTTCTTTCCACTATTTTAATATCTTTGAGTTTAATAAATTATTTCTAAACATAGAAATGATGAAAACTACAAGAACTGGGTGTAAGACTGCTTAGATATTGTACTTTGTGAGAATAGTTTTCATTAAAACACGACCATATTTACAAAATACTCAGAAGCTGATTTATTACATCTCCTGGGCACTGTGCACTTCTCAATGGATATTCCCCTGAGCTCCTGTGACTTCTGCTCTCATTTTAAAACATGAGAAATCGATGCACCAACCAGTTTGCTTAAGGTGATGAAAAAGTCTGTGTTAGAGATAGGTACTACCAGATTTCAGACTAATGTTTTAAATCCACATTTTAAACAGGTCAATGCTCAGCTGGATCATCATAGTAATTTAAATTTGACTTACTTGCATTAAGCTGACTAAAGTAATATTTTCAGTGCATTGATGTCTTTACCTCGTTCTATTCTCTTGTGCTTTTTTTGAGGTAGGAAAGGTGCTGAAGGTACCTTCTACTTTCATTTTTTAGTTGGCCTGCAAATGAGTTTAATCAACTTTTATTCACTAAAGAGTATCTCCATCTAAAGAGGACAGAAAGGTCAATGAAATCATAAGGGAACCATCAATGTTTCCATTCCACATTCATGCTATAAAGTGAAAAGGCACTTTTACTCTGCTAGCGTGAATATCCTCAACACTTCTTATAAGAAATAGATTAGTCATTTTCTATGTTCAGTAGAAGCATCTATCTTTCAAGCTTTTATCTGTAGATTCAGATGTGTCAGCATAACTAGGCTTTTCTGAAGATCAGCTGCTCATGAACAGGTGTGCAGGTGTGGATTAGTTGTGAATTAGATTAATAAGCAAGGTCACTGATGAAGGGTGGGTTCTTACTCTCCGTAAGTGTATGATTATGGGAATTTTTTTCAATTAAGAACTGAACTGGAACCAGTTTGATTTTGAAATTTTCCGAGTAATTTTTTTTTTGTTAGACATTCTTATATGTTCAGAATTAGATATGCTTGCTATACCTTGGAGCTGTTCTGTGAACCTGAAACCCTTGTCTAATTCATGTTGGCCGATAAAAAGAACTCTGAATTCACTGAGCTGTAGTCTAAAATGCCAGGGTTTGTGGTTCTGGATAGGGGTAGGGATTTTAAATTCCCAGCTCCTCTGCCAAGCTGAAGTCCAGGCTTAGTCATCAAAAGATTCACCCTGAAATTGTGGGCCTTGAAAGAACTGTGCTCCTTACTTTGGGATGGTCCTGGGGACAAGCACACCTGGATCATCGAAGGCTCTTGATTCCACTAGGTTCCATGCCCTAAAGCACTCAGTCAGCATTTGGAAAAAGCTTGTTAAGTTTGAGATATTTTTAATAAAACGGTTTGTGTTCCATACATTGACATTTTCCGACAAGCATTCATCAGAACATTTCCAATGAGTTTAATTCCTGAGTAACAGGAGCCATAAGATTTCACCAAGCAACCTACAACAATAGAATATATTTGGGTCAAACTACAGCATGCGTCTTCAGTGCTAAATTAATATCCTCTCTGCTGTTGTTACTCCAGGCAGCTCATTGTTAGTTGAAGCACAAGAGAAGCTGATACTAAAATTTACTGAGCAGTGGCTAAAACAGAAAGAGAAATGATAGTATGTCATATAATTATCTTGATATTTGAGAAGTCACTGTTACTACCTATTCAAGTTATATATTTTACATATATATGTATAACAATGTTTTATGACTTTGGACTGATTTAGATGCCCTTGTCTAGTCAGAATTAATCGCAAATTCTATGAGAAAAGTAGCCTTGCAATGTCCAGCAAAAAAATATTCAGAATATTCAGGTATTCAGAATTGAGCTTATGAGGAAAAATGGTTCTCTATTGAATTAATTAGAGATGATGAAGAATCTAAAATCAGATTCTTTAAAATACTTTTATAGTAGATAGCTCTAGGTTTTCTAAGGAATTAAGCTTAAGTTCCACATTGTGTTATCACTACCTTATGGATTATCTTTGCCTCACCCACCTAGACACCATAAATTGTTGGTGACAACAGCTATAGCTCCTGGTCTGATCCTGTGCTAGATTATTTTAAAATAGAGATAGTGATGTTTCAGAATTACTGACTATAGATGTGATTCTGCTGTGGGAGCATAGCCTGACATAATAGCAGAGCTAC
Organism: Apaloderma vittatum; assembly: GCF_000703405.1. Taxonomy (NCBI): domain Eukaryota; kingdom Metazoa; phylum Chordata; class Aves; order Trogoniformes; family Trogonidae; genus Apaloderma; species Apaloderma vittatum. The sequence goes on along the minus strand of NW_009714118.1, from coordinate 42,564 downwards.
TTTACTGCATTGCTAGAGGGATAAGATTTTTAACACCTGCTCAGATATGAATGATACATTTACTTCTCATATCTCTACACTGAAAACTCATTTTGCCCCGAAGATAAAAGTAGTTCCTCCTGCCAAATTCCCAAACACCCTCATTTCCACCCAGGAACCTTCTGACCCTTCAGAAGCAATCTGTTCCTCCCAAACTCAAATCAGCTGGTTCCAGATGGAGTTGGTCCATGCGTCAGAGCAAGATTTTGAAGACGATTGGACTAAAAGCACATACATGCCCTGGTTGCCACTCTGTCAAATTCCCCTTAACATATCAATCTATTTAGAACAGATACTTATAGAGTAGTTGTAGCCTGCCTATGGGAGAAAAAAAATTCTTCAAGCTTTTTATGAGAAGTATATCAGTCCTATTAAGAGCTTATAGAACAGGATGGAAAATGTTTATTTAATACCCAGAGAGCAAGTCACAAATATGATGGAGGCCAAATGCTAGATGAAGAACAATCTGGCTTGATCTCAACTTACTTTTTATACTATGCATCATAATTTTTTTTGTGTGCTTGGATGATTCCAAGCCTACTATGTGGTAACTCTGTGTGCTTTGGTAGGTGCATATGAATATGGAGTTGGGTGCAGATAAAGCTTTGAGGCCAGTTTTGGGGAAGAGCATATAATGCCAAGACTAATGAAAGTGCGTTTCTTGAACTTACATTGGAGTAAGCTCTGCATGTGGTAGGCTGGACCAAGTCATCTATAAATAATACAGAAATGCCTGCCAGGGAGATATTCACTCTGTAGAAGTAATTCATACTCAAAAGTCCAGAAAGCAGATCTTAAGAGGCTACAAGAATGTTTCATTCATCCCAGAATGTCTTTGATGTTATAAAACCAAACTCTTCATGTTGACACTAAAGTTTCTTTTGTGATTCCGTACAGTTTAGAGAGAAAATTTTGTTTAGAAGTCAGAAAGCTCTGCAGAAGATAGAAAAAAGCGCCATCGACAAGTTAGATATTGTTATGCTAAATCATACTGTGCAGACCTTCTGTGAAAAATTAGCTCCAGGAATTACTGTGCTGCTTAAATGAGGCCTGTAGTAAAAAGCAAAACAATTTGCACTATGAGCAGATTAATTTATTTCCTATTCTGTGTTACATTCCGGTAGTGGGAGTAATTCTTCAACGTCAGTTTAGCAACAGTATTTATGTCTGGCTGTACACCTTTACTGAGATAGAGCTGGTAATTCATTCCATTCAATGCTTAAATATTTCTTTGATACTAAAACATATCTCTCTATTCCATAAATATCTGGTGGCACTTATTCTAAACTGAAGTGCCTAATGTGACATCACAAGCTAGGAACTCAGAGCCAATGAGCAGTGTCAAAACGTTCCCTTTTGAAAGGAATTATTTTGACAAAACTTTCTCTAACGCATTCTGTAGGCCTACAAAAAGGCCTGTCAACATTGCAGATGCCTGGCGTAAGTTTTTCATTACTACAGCTGGCTTTAGCAAATATAATAGGTAATTAAAAAAATTTTGCTTCGGAAACAGCAGTGCTGATGCCAGCAGAACAATGAACGTAGTGCTATGTAGTATGTGCAGTCTCTGAGCAGAACCTTCTTTTGAGAGGCTAGCATTAATTTCAGTGGAGTTGGTTCAAAGTCTTAAAGTACTTCATCTCTTTCTTCTCCCTAAATTGGACCAAGCCTTGTTCTTTCCCCCTGCTCTAACACCCTCAAACCAGGGTAAGTAGTGCAGATGGGCAAGCTGGCCCCCTTGATGTTTCTTGGGATGGGTTTTGTCCAGTCAGGAGAAGGTACTTACATCTCAGGTTTCTTAAGATAAAATACAGTGTCAGTAAAAGTAGCATCATTGTGTTATTTGTATTTACATGCTAATAAATTCATTGTGAACTTGCTTCATGCTAAAACAGAAGCTTCATTTTAATTTGGTCTTCCCATTTTAATCTGATTTTCTCAGTATTGGTCAGAGGAATAAATGTGTCAATTCTCCATCAGGCAGAAATGCAACTGAAACAAAGTTAAATGGCATTTGAATGAGCTGACTTTGTGTTTATATCATAGGATTTTTACCTGAAGAAAGAATATAGGGATTATATCGCTGTCAGATTGATGTCCTATGTAAGGCATGAGGACAAGCTGGATCAAGGTAATATATGTAAAATACAAGACAAATGTTTTTTCAAATGCATGCTGCTTTTCATTAAGACCTTGCAGAGTCATCATTAAATTTAATTCAATATAAAGGTCTTTGACAGAAACAGCAACAGCAGCAACTCTTGCAGTGCTGCTATTGCTGCTTTGGTGATTTTATTAATATTACAAAACTTTTATGAAAGCTCCAGAAATATTGCCAAGGAAGAGAAAAAGCTGGAGCACTGATATTGTAGTAGAAAATTGTAGAAGAAAATAAATAGAAATTGGCAGCTTTTTACAAAGAAATCTTACCTTTCTGTTGGGGGGGAAAAGGTGTTGACATTAGTATGTACTAAGTATGCTACATAAAACTAATTTTAACTTTTCATATGTTCATATAGGGGGGCTGGTTATCTCAGTGGGTTGAGCGCGGTGCTGACAACACTGACAACACCGAGGTCGTGGGTTCGCTTCCCGCTCGGTCCCCATGTGTTGCCTGGACTAGTCGAGAGGTGGCATCCCTGCCCATGACAGGGAGGTTGGATTAAATGATCTCTGAGGTCCCTTCCAACCTAGGCCATTCTATGATTCTACAATTCTATAGTACTAGAGCAAAATGGAGGGAAGTTTACCAAAGACAGCATTAGAGATTGGTTAAGTCTGAAATACTCCCTTTATCTGATCTATCTGACATGCTACGTATACCAAATTTATGAGGAGTGTTTTAATGTTATTCACTGCGTATCGTCTGGTTTGTATACACAACATCACCTTAAACGGTGTTGCTGTTTGACCGCCTAGGTATATTTCTGAATGGAAACTCATGAAGCTCATTTCTATTGGAAGTTCTGTAATCTTAGCCTTTGAGGAAGACTCAGTATAACTTTAGGGTTTTTTTATGCCACTAACATACATAGAACACACACGGGTATAACATCAAGGGTCAGTTATTAACTGCTTGCTTTCATGTGAGCGAATGTGAACTCGATACATATGGCATGTCCTTTGCCGGCAGATAAGCCAGTTTTTGTGCTATTTAATCCACCAAGAGGTGGCAGCCTTCACTCAGTTCCCTCCAGACTTGTCCTCTGATGCAGGTTGACCAGATGTATATCTGGCATTGACCAGCATGTACAATGGTTGGTGGATGTCTAGAAACGTATCCTCCGGCTGTCCCACACTGTTGGTATTCTGTATTACTGATTTGATTATAAAATAACTGGAAAATAGACAAAAAGTGTAAAAAATTAAGTTAATTTTGAGGAAGACTGAGCACTATTTCACCTTTGCTGCCATTCCCAGTCCCTACTGAAATCAGGATTGGGAGGTTTGTTCTCTCCATTGGTTTTGGGGAGAAATGTTTGTCTGCTTCTCACTGGAAGTTCTGGACAGTGGTAGTTACTCAATGCATTTGTAAGAACATGCATACAAAACATTACAAAAAAACCTATGTCTGTGCTCTTGTGTTGTTACATATTAATTTTTTTAAATGCAATTAAATTTATCAGAAAACATATAGTATAATGATTTCGTCCTCTCTGGAGAAGGAATTGTGATGGCCACTCTGTGTAGCTGTAATGGATGTGTCAGGAGGGTGTCTGCATACCAGACACCTAATAATGATTGCTTGTTTGTTAATTATTTCTTTTCTCTGGGCAGGTAGTATGGAAGACCTAACATAAAGAGTTTAGATAGGAATTTTGTAGATTATTTTTCTAAGAGTCAGATATCTAGCTTAAACCAATCATTTGGGCTGTCGTCATTCATGGTGAGAGAAAATACTTCCACAGTCTCTACATTGCATCCTGAGAGGCTTTAGGATGTAGGAACTGAGTGGATGGTTAAACATGCCCATCTCTCACCACAGACTGTGGAGGAAACTTAGGTAGCTAATTTAGATTAGATCTGAATGTGAAGAATTCATGTGAGATGCCCTGTGTCTTTAAATTATATTTGAAGGTAGACATTAATTTTCATAATTCTTCTAAGGTCTTGTGGACATGTGTGTAGTACACAAAATATTTTGTGTGTGACACACAAAATGATCTTTATTGCCTGCTATTTATATTAGAAAGACATAGTGGGAAAAAGAACACCATATTTATATTTTTTGATATTTTGCGCCTTTGAGAAGATGGTGTTTAGTTATTTCATGAAGGTTCTGTAAAATTTATAGCTAACTAAAGTTTCTAAAAATTATTAATGCCAAAAAGTATCTGAGGTAAGACTATTTTTTGTGAGATGTTGATTCCTTATATTTTGCCTAGTGAAGCATGCAACAGCTTTGATTTTAGATTTTCTGACCTATGAGGGAGAATACTGATAGAAACCAGATTGAGATATGATGCTCTGTTTGTGATTTAATCTCCCATATGCCTTTTGAAAGCAAATCAGTAATTTCCATCATCATTTGCATTAATAGAATTCTGGAAAAACATGTTAGAGAGTGATTTCTCTGTTGGTCATAACAGTTCTTGACATTTGAAGAATTTCTTCAGTAACTGTAACAGAAACATCACAGATGAAACAATGGAAGGGCAGAGGAGTCGGCACAGATAAACCAGATGCAGTGACTGTAAAAATAATGCATGCTGCCCGTGTCTCATTAGATCATAGCACTCAGCCCCTGTTTCTGTGACCTGCACTGGCACCGTCCTTTTGCACATTACTAGCTTTCCTGACATTGTGGAGGGCCTTAGAAAGTTAGTTTAAAACACAGGGTGCAGTCCCCAGTTTTAAAACTATTCCTCCATTCCCCGGGTTTAACACCTAGAGATTTTGAGGAAAGTAAATGTATTTCATCTGTGATGGGGATGCTCCTTTTTTTTTTTTATTTATTTCTAGAAATCAGATCTGCAGTATATGTTTGTGCTAAGAAATAGAATGTTTGTAATGTTCCTTGTGCACTTTAGAGGCTTCTTGTTCTGACTAGAGACAACATATGCGCGTTTTATGCTATTTAAATGAATGAATGTCTGGACTAGAATAATCTGTGCAGGGATGAAAAAGAGAGGAAGGTTAAAAGCTAAATGAGATCATTCAGAAGATTTACAATCGGCTGTGAAAGATGGTTCCCTGCACTAAAGCTAATCAAGACAATGAATTTTCAGGTTTGTCTTGTACTATGGAGGAAATTAAATCAGATGTCTCCTGGGGATTCCTTTATTATTTGGTATTCACACAGTGGCACCCACACTTTTTCAGCTGTTGGCAATAATACAGCTTCAACGCACATATGGTAACTAAACTTCTCACAAGAAAGTGAAGAAGCAACATTTCCCAACAATCCCAAACGTATGTTATCTAATGAAAAGAGATCCAGTGCTCGAATAAGGAATGTGTTCATTTCCTAGCTGCAGGGTGGTCCAATTTTGTCAGCTGCATGGGACAGATTTGGGTTTTAGGATCCCTCGTGGGCTGTGTTTTGTTCTCACTGCTGGGAGTAGGGAATGGCTGTTGCCTGACGCAAAGAGCTGGTTTGTGCTGCTGGGCTTTGGATGGGGCGATGCCTGTCACCAGTGGCGAGAGGGAAAGGCTTCCCAGTCACAGCAGCAGCTGCACAGGTTCCTGTGTGGCAAAACATAGCTGGTCAAGCTGAGTTCATTGAACAAACTGCTCCTCTTCTCCCTTGGGTAAGAGGACGCAAACTAGGGCTGCTGGTTAGACCAGGCTGGATAAGGATTGTGTATTTATAAGTCAAGGGGAACTAAAAAAACCACATACACAACAGCATTTTGCCTTTTTGTATATGTAAGCCTGTTAGTCTCACTGTTTCAGTTTTTAGGTTTGTGGGGTTTTGTTTAGTTTTTGTTTGTTTTTCTTTTAAGAGGGGCACAAAATGAAAAGTGATCCTTTAAGTGTCTTGCTTTGGGTAAAGGGAGAGGCTACAAAGTAATAACTCAGCTGAATCTATAATGTGCAGGTCCAACTAGAGTTAAGTCTGTCTCAGGTCATCTGTTTTAGAAGATTAGTCTTGGTTGGGATTAACTTGCCCATGTGCTAGCACATCATGTTTTGGTAGTTAAGACTGTTTCAGTCAATTCTTTCTGGTATCTCAAGATTCATAAACTGTAAGCCAATCTTTGACTTTTCAGGATGTGTGGAAAAGGTCTGAATCAGTAAAAGAAGACTATTCAGCAATTCCTGGCACATGAAAATGTCACAGAATAGCTGTCCTATTTTCATTAGGCCTAAAAAAGATAATTAGGACATTTTTTTTTTTTTGCAAAAAGAATGTGAGATACTATTTGACTGAAGAAAACGTGTTCCAGATTGCACAGAACTAAAGTTTTCATAGATCATTTAAGAACAGCTAAAAAAACCCTCAAGCTGCTACTTCATAAATGATACTGACTTTTAAAAAAAGCAATGCCATTAGCTTTCTCCAAGTGAAATATCTATGGAAATCTGGCAGGATTTCTTTAGAATTAGCAAAGTTACTGCCATTCCAGCTCTAAAATGTGAAAAACAATTGAAGCTGCTATGGACTCATTGAATATAAAGAAAAATAGAGTCAGACCTCCCCATTCCCCTATGGAGCAGGTGTTCTCTATCTAAGCCTGATTAGGTGGGCAGGCCAGGTGGCATCTGCTCCTAGAAATGAGGAGAGGAGAGCCATGTTAGTATTAGTAGGGCTTTCTGGTGGTTGCTTTGTGCTTTTTGATTCTTCTGCTTTGAATGTGGGATTGGTTTGCTGGCTCAGGGTTTGATTTTTTTGTTTTGTTTTGTTTTCTGATAAATGTAGTGGGACATACGTTTCTGTCTGCTTGGACATTGTCAAGGAAAGTTTCTGTCTGCTTGGACATTGAACAAGGAAAGGGTAAGTAGGAACTTACTTTTCCAGGAGTTAGGGAAGATGAAACAGGAGGGAAAAGTTCCTGGGAAGTGGTTGTGGGATTCTTACTGAGATAAGCTGTAAGAGGTAGGGTTAGAAAAAGTAATTAAAAGGATATAGGGATCCTGAAGTTGTGGGCATGTTTCTGAAGCAGTACATGTCAGCATATTGTGATCTTTAGTCCTGGACATAGGAGTGGTACCTCATGCATGTACCTGTCCCTTCATATAAATTGAGAGGGAGCACATGCCTTCATTAAGAGAAGTCAGGGAGAATGTAATTATGTATGCAGCTACATGAGAAAAGAAGCTGTGTCTTACATGTGATAAAGTAGGTGTGATCTACTGGCTTGTGGCAAGGAGTTTCCCATGGAAATAAAGGAACAAAGAGGACAGAGTAGAACCTTATAAAGGGGTTCTTGGGTAAAGTTTTCGTGATTTCCCAGTTGAGGTTAACTCAGTCCGTAATGCCTGTCCTACAGGAATATTGCAAGATTGTTCTGAAAAGGGAGTATGGAAAGGCTGAAAGAAGTGGTTTCCTGTGATGTAGGTTTTGTTATTATTAGTAAAAAGAGCCAGACAACTGTGTACCTGATAACTTTGTTGAGTGGCAGTACTAGAGGTATTGTTCTAATCCAGAAAGAAGAGTCTCTGCAAAAGAGTTTAATTCATTCTGAGAAAGATCTGTGGTTTGTGGTTTTCTTTTTGTTGTGTGGTTGGTTTTTTTGTGTTTGTTTGTTTGTTTGTTTGTTTTAATTGCAAGAGCTAGAGTTCTAATATGGTAGTTAGATTTGAGCAGATTCTCCTGTGGAGATGTTTTTTGCTAATGCACCTAATACTCTAATGATTGGGAATATCTGTAAATTTAGAGGTATTGAACAGTCGCATCTAATACGCACACCCCATGCACATTGTTTTGCTGCCAGTGTGGTGAGATGACCTTGAATGTCACTACTTCTTCCTGCTAGAAGGGTTTGTAAATGAATTTAGCTCTGCTTATAGCCTCTTTGCATGTTGCAGGAGGGAAAACGTGTTTTGGCAGGGGGAGAAGATGAGGAAGACTCACTTAGTTTTGAAGCCAGTCAATGACTACTGAGTTGTGACTAGCTAATTATCCCCACCTGACCATAGAAATGAAAATGTTGTGTACTTCTTTCTGGCTGCTCTCTCCATTCAGTATGTTTTATTTTGTACTGAAGTCTGGTTTTCTCTGAAGCTGGTATGGTAAGCCTCTTTCTAGTGTGAATGCTTCTCTTTGCCCTGTTTGCTCAGCCATCCATCTGGCTGAAGCTTATACCTAGGTTCTGGATGAGTAAGCAGAGCCAGTGATTTAAGTTTTACAACAGGGAATTGCAGGAACTTCTTGAAGGATGTCCTCTTGTTTTGTTGAGGATGATTCTCTGTGAGGTAACTGTGAGCTTGGATGAAACAGTTGCTGTGTAGAGAAACCTTTTTAAACAACTCCTTGTTGGAAGGAGAATTGGGAAAGCGCAAAAGTTGTCCATGTGAGTATAATGGAAACACTAGGATGCATGGTAGCAATTATGAATTTTGAGATTTGCAAGCAGGACTTGCGGCTCCAGCAAACCAACCTTCAATTCCTTATATTGTCTACGAATGGCAATCCCTTTCCCATGCCTCCTCTTTATCTGCAAAATAACTTTGTGTGATCTACAGGTGTTGGAGTTGAGGAGAAGTACTTGCTTTTCATGCTGTAATGGCTTTCGGGTGTCTGGCACATGCTCTTACTGTAAACAGGTTTTTTCAGGTTATGAACTTAGGCATTGAACTTAGACAGATGCTGATGCAAAGAGGTGCTGTCCCCAAGTGCTCTTGATGTATTTGAGTGAAAGATGGAAGAAAAAATTTCCCAAAGAGAGGGGCAGAGGTGTCATTGTTTAGATGTCACCCTCTGTAAAGGTTTATTATTATATTACGTAAAAGCTGCCTTGCATTCCATTGCATTTAGCTAAATTACTAATAGAACAAATATTTACCTCAACGTTTGTTCGTCTCTTTCTCGGAAGTTGCAAAGCACTCAAATGACACTTAAAGTTTCTTATTGTATAAATAGTATGAACGTAATTTTTCAAATAAGGATTGGACCATACTCAGTACATCATTGAACATAGTGATCATGACCTCTAGATTCTTACATTGTCTAATTGAGATGTGTGTTTATATTAATGGTAATGAACTTTATGTGTGAATTTTCAGGAAAACTATGCTTTTGGAAGGTGATTGATACAAAAAAGTATCAGGATATATATTCTTCTCTCTCTCCTGCCTCCTCCTCCCCTTCCCCGATTTTTTTTTTTTTTCACTAAGCTTGTACGATTTTTAAGCTTCAGAAAGAAAAGTAGAAAGTGTTAAGCCTCTCTTGAGGCACCTACAATAGAAGTTGATGGTGTAGTGTTGTGTTTTTTTTTTTTTTGTAGTGTGGTTGGCTTTTTTTGGTTTTGTTTTTTTGGCTTTGTTGGGATAGGCAAATGCATGTAACTATCTTACTTAGATTTATTTATGAAGTTAGATGAAGTGAAAGCTCTCTAACTTGTATCTTGCTGTAGCTGCTCCTGTGGCTTCTTGTATTTTCAAGGTGTGTTACTGTATAGGAGCACTGCTTGGTCCAGATCTCTACATAAACAGGATTCATGCAAGGGGGAGAATGACTTTTGTTTAATCCATTTCTGGGAAAGGATTTCTCTTCATGTGTTCGTGCATGCTTGCTGTATCTTTCCACCACTTCCTGCCTTTACTGCAAAGTAGTTCAAGGGAATCAAGGATTTTTGGACTACTTGTAATGCAGTGTGAATTAACTGAAATAAAAATATTTTGAAGACTCAACTTTAATAAGGAAAGACTTGAATAGATAGGATATGTCATCTTTGCAGGATGCTTGAGGAATCCTCCTGGGGGAAAAGAAGTCACAAATAAATATTATCTTGGCTTCTCTCATTTGAGTGCTCTGCACTCCTAGCGCATACAAGTTGATGGTTGTTAAGAAACATTGATTTATTCCAAACCAAAAAATCGGGTTACTTAGAATGCTATGTGAAAGTCTTATGTTATATTTGAGAGAATGTTCATTAGACTGTAAGCACATTGATAGAGTGTGGGTTGTTTTTTTTTTTTTTCTGAACACTTGCAAACAGAAGCTGTGTCTAAATTTTGATGCAAAGACGTATGATATAGAGAAGCATCTTTAATCACAGGAACTGACATGCTATGGAGTCTGCATTGTGCAGGTCATGCAGTGATAATTTTTTAGGTCAGCTTTAAGGATTTTCCCAAAATTGTTAGAACAATAATATTTCGGAGCATTCCTGAGGCCTGCTAATGAAGAAACTGAAATAGATCACAGTGACATTGACCTTTGAAGAAAACTCAAACTTGATTTGAAGTAGAGCCTTTAGGCTCTCTTTCAGCCTGTCAAACTTGACCTTTTGTCATTGTCTTGTTTTGAACACAGATTTTCACATATCTACATATTCACGTCAAACAAATGCTCCCAATGTCAGTTACTGAGTCAGGTACTTGGAGCAGAATAACAAATATTTTTTGGTAGCTAGCAAGCATTTTGCACAAGATGCAGTCACCTAATACAGAGTAAAATCTCGTTTTAGCATAACGCCTGTTGGGGAATCATATGATAAGTAATGTGCCTGTTGGAGTAAGTAGTTTTAAAAATAGCTTTGTGAGTAGAAAAAGCAGTTTTAACTTTTATTCATGCTATGGGCCTAAGCTATGAAAGTCTGCTTTATTTATGTCTCTAGGCTGCTTTTACAGGGCCAGATGGTGGCCTATGAAATGTGATGTAGCTAGGGAGAAAATAGGCCTTCATCACAAGCAGCTAGTCAGGAAAATTTAAGGGCTGTATTAGTCTTGATGTAAATGTGCAGATAAATCTAGAGTAACCATAGTGCTGATGGTTATGGTTGCGCTTGCTTCAATATACTGCACTGTTTACTAAACAGTGGATTAGTGACGGATCAAGCTACTTCTTGTCTTCAAAAAGATGATTTTGTACTGGCTGTGGTAAAGCAGGTATGCTTGCACTTGTAGCAATCAAAATCTTGACTTCGTGCACCTGGTGTACCAATTTCAGCAGTGAAAATTTACTGATTTTTTTCTGAATACTTTTGCACATTTTTCTAGGATTTTAACTGGTAAGACAGCACTCCTGAGTGAGTAAATAGATGTTTATTGCAAATAGGTACAGTTTGAGATTTAAGAATAAAATTAACATGTTGCATACAGTGGACTCAAACAGTAATAATCTGTAATTTGTATTTAATTTCTATTTAGATTTTTATGGTAAACTGTTGACAGAAATTTTCAAAAAAGATACCATGCATTTTGGGTTATCCCCACCCTTGTGTGTTCTTTCATGATTCCATGTAAATTCTGTGCTCTATTTGTAGAGATTTTGCTAACAGATTCAAATGTAAATCCTTCTGCCCTTGCTGTGACTTAGTGTGCCATGTCTTGTCCTTCAAATCCAGAGTTTGTGTTACAAGAGATGTATTGTCTGTCTTTGGTAGGGGAAGATGAATTGTGAATTCCTTACAGAGATTTATTGGGGTGTGCTTCTTCCTGATGGCTCTAGCTGAATTTCAACATGTTAAATGTTCTTTCTCAAGTTGTCTGCCAACCTGGTATCTGGGAGAGCAGAGTGAGCAGAGAATTGATATTTCTTTTTTCTTTTTTTTTTTTTTTACCTTTCTGCTGACTTTCCTGAAACCTGAAGGGACTTAAGTTTTCTGAGACAGTTCTCTTTTGTCAACCTGAGATTGTTTGGGGCTCTAAAACTTACTTCTATCTTCTAAGCACTTGCAACATGTTGAGATTAAAATTTTACACATACTGGTTTAGCTTTTCTTTCTCTTGGGATATATGCTAGTTTTAGTCAAGGCTGTATTATGAATGAAATAAACCAGCTTCCTGCTATATGTGATAGTCCACTACCTGTAGGTGGAGCAGATCCTGAGTCTTAAAGCTGTGCACCTAGAACTGCTTGTATCTGTGCCAGGGAGTCAGAATCTCAGCAGCTGATGTTGCTGTCTGGCAGGTATACACACGGGTTATTTTCTTTAGTGTCCTGAAGGGTACTCCTGTCTGGAGGGAGACCTGTGAGCTTAAATGAGACAGCTTTTGAGCTGAAGAGTTACTGTACTTGATTTACTTTTAGGATTAAGACTGAAGACAGGCAAGTACCAAAGCAAATATGATATGTCGGTTGGGAACTGACACCTCTGTGTGAGAGAAGAATTGGAAATAAACAGACTTGATAGAATGGGTATTGTATGCCTAGTCCTACCAGGGCCCTCAAATGGATCAAGGGAGATCTCTGTAGGTAGGATTAGAGAGGTCTTAGAGCCTTATAAGTCGATTTTGTTAATCTAAACTGGAGCTGAAGCAGCAGTCCTCTCTGACCTTGCATGGATTAGTTTGTAATTACCTGGACTCATGGTCCTGGCTGGCTGGAAATGCAATGGGGATGCATCGTTCAGCACACAGGAGGTGGAAGACCAGCTATATCCCAGCTCTTTTGCAACGCAAGCGAATTTGTACTACCTGAACAGTCTCTGGAAGCCTTGCTGAGCTCTGTGTTGTAGCTAGCTAGTTCAAAGCTACCTGTCATACTGATTGCAGATTATTAATTCAGAGCGTACCTATATCGTTTTGTCCACATCTTTCTGAAAAGCGATGTGTGTCTTGTACGTGGCTTGCATGCATAGCAAACAGGAGGTTAACATATTGTGACCTGCAGAGCTGAGGAGGAGGAAAGTAAATAGAAATGAGAAACTGGTGCTTTGCTTATTTTGGGAAGTGGAGATTTGACCAGCAATACCCTATTTTGGACAGGATATCAGTCAAGAGATCCTTCATGTGAAATTGTGAGTAATTCTGCCCATGAATTAGGTGTAAGGAAGCAAGGTGTGGATGTAGTCATACAAAGAACTTCCTAGCTGTGGAATTAAACGCACATTCTGTGAAAAATAATGTGCTTGATATCAAAAAGGTCATGTGCTTATTTAACTGGCAATATAAAAATCAATAAATCAGACAAGAAAGCATCTCAAACTGGAAATCTTAGCTCTGGAGATCAGTAGGAATGAAAATATTTAAGCTCTATTACATGACTCATCTTTTTACTGATTTATTCTTGTGTGAGAGTGAGGAAGCTAGAAGAATTATTGATGCATACATGCTGGCCTTCCAAGAAGAAACAAGCTCTGTATAAAGACAATATAGCAGCAGATTTAAATGCAACTGCTCAAAAGGAGAGCTATATTAATACTTTTTTGTTCACAGTAAACACTTCTATAAAGTGAAACACTTATTTAAAAGCTACTAATTAGCATTTCCGTTCCTCTTCATGAAAAGCAATCACTTATTGCTTCCAGTATATTATAATTAGCTGGTGAGAAGTTCTTATACTCTTATTTATAGTGAGATGCATATTTTTGACTTGTATTTGTCCAGCTGGCAGTTGCTGTATCACTATAGTCCAGCATAGTCAAAAATTTCTTTAATGTATCAGTAAAACCCAATACGTTGAGTGAAAAGAAATGTAGCTTAAGAGCAAAGGACAAAAAAAAAATCATCTTAGAGCTAATTAATATCACAGATCAATTTGCAATATGCTTATAAGCAGATGAAAAATTAGTTGGCAGGCTAGTATGTTGTCACTGCCAATGTATAGCTGAAGTTACAGTAACACTTCCATATTAGTCTTTCATCTTGCAATAAAAAATAACCTTGTAGACATTAAACAAGAGGTGTGGAAAAATGGAGTATTTCTTCTAATAGTTTGGTTTTGATTTTTTTTTTAATTATAGCATTCGAATAACATGCAAGTTTAATCTTTAGGTTGTATGAGGCAGCCCTTTAATTCTGTGCTTAAAATGTCTTCTGAGTGAATTAATCTCTTCCTGATGTTTTGGGCAGTTGTTGAAAAGATACAGGAATTAAAAACTTAAAACAGTGACGCCTTTATTCTAGTGAATGAAGCTATATCTTGACTGTCTTCAGTGGCTGGCGAATCAGTCCCCAGGAAGGCATCTAAAGAGTGTTGGGATTATTTTCTCTGTTTTCTGTAAAATAAATCCTCCTTCTCCTAGATCTATGAGAACCTATATTCACATGATACGTATTTATGCTCATTTCATCTCTTAAACTTACAGGATTTGTTGGCAGCTTTAGCCTAAGAAGCCCTTTTTTACAGATCATGTTATCTGCTGATATGAGCATCTTCAAAACTGAATTGTGAAAAGAGCTGGCTGAATATTTGTCTCTACAAAAAGAACGAACTATCATTCTGTAGGACTACTGAATGAGGAATGTATAACTAGAGATCTGGAGCATAGACTGTCATTTGTTTCCACCTGAACGTGCCTGTTTGCCACTGTGGCCTTGATTTGCAAGTTTACAGTCTGTCTGCACAGGTGGTAGTGGCACATGTGTTCATGTACAGTGATTTGTAATGCATGTGAGTAAAAAACCAGAGTTCTGTCATGACAGTTCTGAAGTTTCTGTAGTCACAACTGAATAACAACATACCTCCACAGCTACTGCCAAGTTCCTCTTAGTAGCTAAGATCTCCCTTCACTATAGGTTTCCTGCTGTGGTGAATTTATTTAATTCTGTGTCTGTACGGTACCTAACCTGGCCGTGTCATTAATCGTGGTGAGGACTAATAAAATCAAGTAGTAATGACTAGCTACTTTAGCATGAGGCATTAGTTCTCTTTGCCTGTACTGTACCCATCTCATTGTGCAATATTTCTCCAAGAACTTTTTTCTGACTTGACTGTGATGAGCTCATGACCTAATTTTTTATATGGTTAGCTCTTGTAATGTTATATCATTAGTATAACTGCAGCTGCTGTTGTTATTTGTGTAAACTGCAGTTTTTGAAGAAGCTTCCTTGCTACTGGATACTCTTCATTCTTTGAAAATCATGGTCTTTATACGATCTTGTAGACTACACAAGTGTGTGTCTGTATAGAAAAGCAGCAGAATTCTCAAAGGTACTTCCAGATGGCCTAACTGCATTTGCTTTGAGTAAATTAAGTAGTAAAAAAATACAGTTAGTTTGATGTCAGCAGACTTGGAGCCTTTTTTTTTTTTTTGAATGGCTGAAATATTTAATAGGTCAACAGGAGAGTGCCGTAAAAGCCCTGGAGCAAATGACAGTGGAAGAAGGATTAGTAGCATGAAAGTGTAGTCAGGGAAATGATCAAATATCGGTCATTGTATGTCCTATTTGTGGTATTCCTGAGGTCTCAAAATCAGAGGTTGTATTTTATATGTTGTGTTTTTTTTTCCTTCAGTGTAGTTAATACCTTCAAGCAAGCTGAGTTTGCAGAAAATATAAACAGCAAAGTTCCCATTTGAATGCAGGTTTTCATGCACCTGTAATTAATAAGAAGTTGTGATGTGATGGAAACTCCATGTTAGTATCAGGCAACAAGAACACCTCCCTGCTTTTCAGAAATGTGTGAATGAAGTTCCAGTGTCAAGATTCTTACCTAATGATATCATGGCTGTGCTGTCTCAAAGGCAGCCTCTAATGAGGTTTGCCACGGAGGCAGATGAAGGCACAGACCTTGGCTGTGTGAAAGTCAAGTAAAGAGGCAAATGGATGAACAGATTTTTTGAAGCAATGAAAATTGAATTACCCAAAAGCAATAGGCTTGCCTCTTCCTATTAGGTTTTTTTATTGTAGAAAATATGTCACTGCTCTGCTTGACTAGGGAGTGTGAATTGCTTGTAAGTTCAACTTCTAGTCTGGTGAAGGGGTGTTATTGTAAGAGACAGTTTAAGCAGAGGGAAACTCACTTATTTTCCATTGTCTTTTTCAGATACAATGCTTTTAGTCTTCATAAATGCATGAGTAAATGGGTTAGGTGAGGTGATACAATCTGCATTTTCTCTTACC
This sequence comes from Apaloderma vittatum, assembly GCF_000703405.1. Lineage (NCBI taxonomy): Eukaryota > Metazoa > Chordata > Aves > Trogoniformes > Trogonidae > Apaloderma > Apaloderma vittatum. The sequence goes on along the minus strand of NW_009714118.1, from coordinate 26,631 downwards.
TTCCTGTCTTCTGCATCTGTAGAAATATTGGGCTTTTCATTTTTCTAATTTTTTTTAAAAAAGAAAACAAAAAACCCCAGCATATCAAACAAAAGAAAAACAACTGCAAAACCCAAACAAACACAAACCCAGCAAAACAAATATCCACAAAAGCTTTTGTACCAAAAGTGCTTTTGTCTTCTGTGAGTAGTTCCTTCCCTGGAACGGTTGGAGCTGGGGAGAGAGAAGGAAGGGGTGTGCCATGGTAAAGAAGTCTTGAAGTCTGTCCCCCATAATTAATTTTTTTAACACTTGGAGTTGCCATTTTAAAAAAAAAATAAAGCATGAAAATCCCTCAAATTCCCTGGAAGTTATTTCACCCTGCATTCTAGCAACAAAGTGAATTGGGTGTGAGAGGCCATGTGTGGGGCAGCAGCTATGGCCAGCCGCACCTCCTAGTTGGTGTGCAGGTGCTGAGGTGATGTGTGCATGGTGTATGGTTAACTGTGGTCCCTGCTGTCTCTTCCTTTCCCATGCCTCCTTTTCCTGTAGGATCAGCAAAATTTCAGGACCTCTGAAAGGGTTGGGTTTATTGCTATAAGATTGCAAGCAAAGACAGAAAATCTATTTGCTCGTGCTGAACTGGGGGAAGTGACTCTTCAGATTCACACTTTGGACCTGTAGCTATCTTCTGCTGCTTCTGAAATTCTTTCTTGTTATGTATGTTCATAAGCTTTTTTTATCTGTATCAAATTAATTTAGTGCTGAACTTTATATTTTTATAATGCAATTTCTTGATTTACTATGCTTAAAGAGGATAAAAATATTAAACCAATTTGGAAGATGATCTAAGTATTTAGGACTTCAGGAATAAAAGTTCCTCAATAGAGTGTTGGAAGCTGTGCAGGCTGTGGGTCCTTTTAAAGCTCTTCTATCCTTGGAGGTAAAAGGACGTTATCTTGAAATGGTAGAGATATGATGCCGGCTTAACTGACATATCAAAGAAGGCATCAATGCAATGTTTTGTAGTGTTTGAATTGTAACCTGTCATTGTGCTGCAATAAACTTGCTGTGAGGTGACACGGATAGCTGTAGTGAGGTTGATAACAAAACAAATATTGCAGACTCGTCATAAGGCACAGCTGAAAGACATCTGTATCTGAGAATCTAATTGGCATCTGAGTCTTTAAAGTGTGACTGGAATACAACTGTGAACTGCATGCTGAATCTCAAAAGCTGATAACCTTAAACTATAAAAAAACCAACCCAAGCAGCCTACAGGAACACACTTTTTTAACACAATTTGTGTTAATATAGTACTTATCAATATAATATAGTACTTAATGATAAGTCTGGCATTTTGTTATCAAAGCTGTTCCATTTCATGTATATGCAGTTTTACAAATGTGTATATCTAGCCACATTTTTAGAACCTGAATTACCTTTATTTTTGTGTTTATTTCTGACCTCTCTTTGGGCCTTTTTCTAATAGTGTAATTATTGCCTTTAAAGGTAGTATTCATTCTTAATACTATTTTTCAAGGAAGTTGGAGTCCAGCTCAGAGACCTACATTTTTCTGCACTAGTAAATACCCCTGCTGAAGGGGTTAATGCAAATAGGCAAACCTAATAAAAATCTGTCAGTTTAGAAATTTCACTGACAGGTTTTTTTACTGTCTTGGTACTGAGAAAGTGACATTTCTGACCTTTCTCAAATGCTTTTCCAGCCAGTGAAGGAACTGTAAAATAGGTCACGATGTTTTATCAGAAAAGCTGCTTTATGGCTGTGGGATGAAGTTTACTATGACGTTATGTAGCCTTGAAACACCTTTATGGGTGCTTAAATTCTTATTAATATTGGATTAGAAAATTTTCTTAGAAGTGTGGTGAGCAATTTCTGTTAAAGAACTGAGATTTAACTGAGAATTAATCCACTATTTCAGATTCACTTAAGCCAACAACTTGTTTGATTTTTCGTGTTTCCTCCTCTCTGCAAAATTTTATCGCTACAATCTGTTGGGGGGGGGAGAAACCAAAGCACACACAAAACCCTACCACAACATGAATAGCTTGGATGAGTAACCTATTTTGTTAATTACCTTTCTTAATTTGCCACTGCTCTTAAAAAGTAATTTTATATATATATTTTTAAAAGCAAATACAGAACAAGATTCTAGTAGCTGTTGTGTTGCAGAGCAATGAGTTACCTTGACAAAACAGATGCTCTATTAATAAGTGAAAGAGATGGTCTTTACTGCAAGAGAAAAGGTGACATTTTGTTGCATGAATGCACTGTCGGGTTCCTGATGACATTTGCTACTTTCCTGCCTGTCTCAATAATTTAAAATCAGGAAGTGAGTAATGGTGCTGTATTTGTCTCTGTTTAGATTTCCCTCAACTTCAGGTGATTTGTTGTTTAGCAACCTTTCAAGATGATCAAAAGCAATGCAAGTTCCTTTCAAATGTAAGCTAAGATAGATTTTAACTGTGAGAGTATCTGGGTTGATAGGCTAAATTTCAAGTTCCTTTCAGTTTGTAGTGATGACAAGAACTTAACTATGCTTAGCAAGTAGCTGTTATTCCCTTGAGAACCTGGTCTGTAGCTGTTGCCTTTATTGGCTGATTTTTTCGGACTGGGGTTGTTTGTATCGAATCTAGTACTTACGATTTCTACTAAGCCAGAAATTCAAAGCTAGTATAGCTTATTGGTGTGTTTCGTGTATATTGTTTCTTGTGAATTTGTGGAATCATGGAAGATGTGTTAGAAGGGACCTGGGTAGGTCACCTAGTCCGAACTCGGGCTCAGTGCAGGACTGTTGTCAATGTCGGGTCATCTCAGTTTTAGTTTTGTCTTGCTAAATCTCGAGAGGCTCAGGACTGTCATGGAATTTCCAGCCCTGTGTTAACCAGTTTTGGGGCTGCAGTGATGTTAATCAAGAAGTTGTGTCTAATGCCCACACTGAACCTTCAGAAGCTGGTAACTCATCCAAGTGCTTTATAGGGATTGCATCCACTGAAATGTTTGCTCACAAAATATGTTGTTTGGTTTAGTTTTCTCAGCCAGGCTTGTAAAGATGTACACTAGACTTGAAAGATGCTTCCAACTGCTTGTTTCAGATGCTCACACCAAGTCTGAATATACAGTTATGGAAGAGCCTCTTGCCCCAAATAGAAAATGTTTTCTACTTAGCAAATATTATGGTTTCAGAAGGTATATATTAAATTTGCTGCTCTTTGAAGCTACACTAATAAAAGATGAACTGAGCTTTTCCCTCTCACAGGAGGCTCATACCATATAAGCATTACTAAATTTCTTAGGTTTTGGATTCTGTATTATCAATATCAGTTTAATGGTTTCGTGTTAATTTACAGAAGATGTCAGATGTCGGAAAAGATGTCACACAAGCTTTAGCAAAGGAGCCTGTAAGGAAATATACTGTAGCATAACTCTAGGTCACAATGACATCTTAAATATACTGTTGACAGTGTCATAATCATTGTAGATTTGGTTCTGCTTTTAGAACACCAAATACTTTAATATAGTCCTCATTCTCTTGCCTCTACGGAGTGCTGTATATGGTTTCTTAAAGCTCCTGGAGTTTGGCCACTGTCCCACTTGTGAGTAGTTCATCACTGAGGACATCACAGCATTTCTATTATTTTATGTTTAGGAAAAATCAGTTGTTATCCTACAACTTCATATTTAAGTAAGAGAAAATGTGGCAAATGTACATTTTTTCCTACTGTGAGTAAAGGCCCTTTCATGCTTTTTCAGAGCAGAATCCTGTTCTGTTCTTTTTGAGAAAGGCAGTGTGAGTGTCTGGGCCAAGGTGTTTCCTTCTACTGTGAAGCAAGTGCTCAGTTGGCTTTATTTTGCACTAGTGATAAATTTCTTGATTATTATGAGATTCAATGCTATGTTTGTAAATCTATGTTTGTACTTGCACTGAATATGGTAAATGTATCCATTTTATAGAGTAATGAAGGTTGGAAAAGACTTCTAAGATCATCTAGTCCAAAAGGGTCACTTCTTTCTGCCGTCCCCAGATGTATATGCATTTTAAATACTTTTTTACGATTTCACTAAGATTTATTTGATTAAAAGTAAGCTTATTACCTTCAACATATGTTATTGTTGGTAGTGTTCTGGAAAGGGTTGGGAGCAGTATGAGAATTAAAAACCAGACGTTTCTGAGGGCTCCAAATAAATTCTTATAATAAGATTTGATTTTTAACATGTGAATGGATTCCTATATCTAAAGCTCTGCTTACTTTACTTGAACTAGGTAATATTAACATAGATGTTCTTCATCTAGTATTAAGGTGAGATACATATCTGCTCCTCAAAATACGCAGCTTCATAGTTCTAGAAATTTTCAAACAACATGATCTTACAATTATAAGTAATTCAGTATTTTTCAAACATGATTTGTTTTCAGGTTTAACAGAAGTTGCACAATGAATGTTTCTCTCTTACAGGGAAAAGAGCCTTCAGATTGAGACTTGTGTAGCAAAATGGCAACTCTAAAAGCGATTTCTGTTGTTCTTAGTAATAAAGTACAGTCTATATTCTTTCATGCATCATGTGAGCATGGATATTTTGATTTATTTGGTTTTATTGGTAACCAAAGAACAAAGTTAGTTTAACTTTGTTCTAGTTACAAAGCCTTTTGGGTGGGTTCATTCAAGGCTTGTCATTATTCTGTGATACTTGGACTTTTATATTTTGACACAATTTTATTGCCCTGAATGTTTCTGTCTGGAGTCCAGCAGTTGTGGTTGAACTCATCTGAGTCTGAGACTACTGGGACAGGCTTTGTCCAACACGAAGCTGTCAGAGTACTGCCTCTCATAAGGCAAGCAAATATTTGGTGTGGGTAAACAATGTGTTTAGTGTAAGACCACAGCACCCTGAAACTTCACTGAAGAACTCTACATAGATAGCTGCATCCTAGTCCATTTTGTATGGGTTTTAAGTCAAAGGCTTCAAAGTCTGTTTCATTTGTTAGATACGTTTTGAAGTACAGTTTAGCATAATAGAAATGGGAGTAGCACTGGGTGGAATGAATTCATTGCTTCATGTGCTCACTTGATAACATCGTTAGGTCATTATTTTCTGCTACACTGATTTAGAACTTTTGATTCTGGCCCGTGTCTCTAATGTAAATATTTGTAACACTTTTCTCTGTAAAAATACATACTTTCCCCCCTTAGGATATATTTTTAGGCTTGCTTGTGTAGATGGTTTGATAATTTTAAAATCAAAGTTGCTGAAACCAGACTGTCATTAGGCCTAGATTGCCTTAAAACTTTATCTTGTGGCAGTAGTAGAAAGGGAGAGAACAGTTTCAAAATCTGTGCCTGAATATAGACTGAAATTAGTGATTCATTTTTTATGGTCTAAAAATTTGAATGTACTCACATTTGGAGATGCTCAAAATAACTCCCTCTAAGATTAGATTCTGTATCATCAGGATTATACTCATGTAATTATTATTTCATAACCAAAAAACATTCACTTCCAAATGAGACATAACATATTACTGAAGCTTCCTGAAGTGCATGTCTGAGTCAGTTGCAGTAAACTCATTTTGTGTTTGAACATTTAATCTATCTAAGTGTTCTCTGTTAATGTTCCAGAAGTTAAGAAATAATAAAAAAATAGTTTTCTTGGCTTTGTGCTGATTTGCAACTATTGATATTAAAGCGTGTGCAATTTTTGCTGATTACCCCCATTACTGTAATGATTTTTGTCACCTATGAAAGTTGTCTGCTTCTGTGTATTGGAACTAAATGTGCACTGCAAGACTTGAGTTACACGGAGTAAAGACCATTTCTCAAAGGACATTTTACCTTTTGGTGCCTTAATGTCTGCCTTACTAGTGGCTGAATATTGTCAAAATACCGTGTGCTTAGAGCTACGAAGTATAAATGCCAAAACCCAGAATACAGATAGCTCTGTGGGAGGGCTACGAGCAAGTGGCAACCAGGATGGAACCAGGACAGGGATGTCTCCTGCCTTATACTACATTTTGAAGCTTACTAAGGCTGACAGGAGGCAATGTCTGTCACACTTTTAATCTCCTACTTACTCTTCAAATGGCATGTTCTCTCTGTGTTCAGTTGCATCTGAGAGTCTATAGGAAGGACAGGTTCCATCTTGTTCCTATCCTAATGATGCAGGTTTACCAAGATTTACCATCATCTTTCAAGTTTACTGAGTTATAATAACTCTGCAGTGTGGGATCTAGCTTATCTAAAGTCAGATTTTGGAGAACTGGGAGTGAGACCACCCTCTCAAGTCAGAGATGAGCAGTTAATTTTCTTAGATGTTGTTTGTTTTTTTGTTTTGTTTTGTTAAGAGTTCATATTAACTCACCTCATTGTCCATGGGGCAGGGAGTGTGTAAAATCTACCAACTAAGATAGCAGGAAGCAGGATTTCGGCATATACTTAGCTCCTGTGTGTTCTGGCCCAAAGTGACACTGTGCCTTTCTGACAGGATTGGGAAACTGTCCCAAAAAACCCCAAACTAAAAAAACCAAAACAAACAAAGCAAGCCACACGCCTAAACCAACACTACCTTTCTCTCGCTGCCCCAAACAACAACAAAAATACCTCAAACCAAAACCAAAAAGATTAACCTTAGAAGAAAAATGAACCTGTAGTTGTCCAGGAGGAAAGACTGAGAAGAGGACCTGGAAGGAGTCTAAAGCAGTTTCTCTTTGAGCATAAGGCTTGAGAAGAGGTAGCTGTGTATATAACTGTTTATTGCCTCACAAATTTTAATACATCATCTCTCTAATGGCTTCTTTTTGTGTATGTGTGTTCTAAGAAACACTGTTTCAGGAAGTTTGTGTAGATGCTGGTTGTCTCTTTGCTTAAGGCAGTTTTAGTGGCTGGATGCAGTTGTCAGCACTGCCATAGGTGACAGAAGAGATGCAAATCTGGAAGAGAAGGGTGGCACGTTGATGGGCTTTGGCTCTGCTCAGCCAGCTGTGCCAGGAGAGCAGGACCATTATGCTCAGAAAAAGCAGCTGAGGACTGACATATGAGGTGACCAGATTCAAAGCCTTGCTCTCTTATCTTGAGTTCACTTAACCCATCAAGCTTATGAGGAAAGGCTGAAGGAGCTGGGTCTCTTTAGCTTGGAGAAGAGGAGACTGAGAGGGGACCTCATTCATGTTGATAAATATGTCAAGGGGGAGTGTCAGGAGGATGGAGCCAGGCTCTTCTCAGGGACAAGGTGCAATGGATGCAAGCTGGAGCATAGGATGTTCCATAGAAACATTAGGAAAAACTTATTCACTGTGAGCACTGGAACAGGCTGCCCAGGGAGGTTGTGGAGTCTCCTTCTCTGGAGACATTCAAAGCCCACCTGGATGTGTTCGTGTGTGACCTACTCTAGATGATCCTGCAGGGGGGTTGGACAAGATGATCTTTCGAGGTCCCTTCCAACCCCTGACATTCTGTGATTCTGTGAAGCTTGTATTGGTCTGCGTATTGGCCTTTGATCTGGCTTTAGTTTAGAGCCAGCTGGCTGCCTTAGCCATATTGTAGAACAAAAGCAAATTGGGGGGAGTGGTGTGTTCTCAAGCTCCATTCCTATGGCAATAAGAAAGAAACTGGCTTAAAATGTTGGCTATACAGAAATATTTGTTGCAGCTCAGGCAAAAATTTAGAAGGGGCTTGGAAGTAAAAGAGTGTGTGTGGAGTAATTCAGTAATAGCCTTTTGTTTCTTCTAGTCAAGAAAATTTAATTCAACTTCCAAAATAATTCCTCGCAGAACTTGCAGAATATATTTCTGTAACTTTTTTTAAGTGTTATTTTAAAATTTTGATATTGGAAAGTGGTGAAATATTTTTTTAAAAAGAAAAAACAACGAACAAGCCTATTAAATATCCTCAGTTTTAGATTAGCTGAAACAAACGCACATAACTTCTTGGAGTTACTTGTTGCTAACAGCAATTGTACTTGTGAGTTGTGCTCTGTCAATTGAATTTTCATTGTCAGCATGAGCAAAGCTTTTTTTTTTTCTTTGTTGGAGATTAGAAAATGCAGATGATTTGCAACTTCTCATGGTGTTGTAATTGTGTTCTTATTCTAGTAAAATATACTACCACAGCCTTGAAGAAAAAGCAATAAACATGTTTCTGAGAAAGGCACAGAAAAGCCACAGGGTGCTGCGCTTGAATGTTCCAGTGCTAATTGACACTCGTGCAGATTTGGAAAGAGCTAAAGTTAAGATTGTGCCTTTCCATCACTGCCACTAGAGGCAATTTTTGTGCGTTGTAATCAAGTCTATCTAGAAGAGGACTTAAAATTGTTGCTCTAAAGAAAGAAATTTAAAAAAATTAGAATTCTTTGAAGATACAGCTCTCTAACTACTGAGGGGAAGATTTTTTCCAGGCTTTAGAGAACATTGTGATTCCAAACATCCACATAATTTATCTGCTTTAGCTTCTGTATTATTCTGGAAAGGGAAAATATCCAGAAGCAGGAATCCCAGTTATCCTAAAAGTGGGTGCTTGTTTTTCACTTTCGTCTACCTCACACTTTAACATGTTCTCCAGAGAAAACTGACTCAAGACTACACCGGCAAAATTTTTGATGCCTTCTATGTGGACAGAATATCAGTTAAAGACCAACATAGCAGGTGGCTTGATTCATTGTATAAAAGAGCAAAGTGAGCATTCTTAAAATATTTGCTTGTTTTAACACGATTTTGTTATGACAGCTGCTCAAAGGCTCCTTTGGAAAAGGCAGGTCAATGAATCACCCTGAAATTCCAAATTTAAATTTGCTGTTTCTTTTTGTTATGATTGGCTCATGCTGCATTTTTGGGCATACATGGGCTATTCTCTTCAATGTGAGAAATGATTAGTATTTTAAAGTGCAACCGCAACATCTCATTAAAATTATTAGATATATTTGAATCTACTGGCAATGCCTTAACAACTTCCATCTTGCCAACTGTGACTCAACCTTTGTTATACTGAGGAAAGTTTTGGGCTGGGAAGTTCTTGTTTGCTCAACTCAAGCAAACTGAATTATTTTAAGATCATAGGAAAAAGTAGTATAAGAAGTCTGAGACTGAGCCAATGAAATATTTTCAGCATCTGCATTTTCTTCAGCTGTTCTCTGATATGCAGGTTGAGGTGCACAAAGCCCCAGCTGCTGGATTTCTGGGGTGCTCACCCACTGCTCCCAGCTACAGGAAGATCTGGTTTCAGTTCCGCCTCTTCTGGGGATTATACTTATGGAGCTTTGCTCGACTACAGAGGAAGTCCTAGCTTAACTGGGTTCTTTTGTTTAGTTTTTTTCTGGCTGCCAAAATATTTTGTTGTGTGGTTCACCTTACCATTTGGTACTGGGAAATGAGCTTGTAGGTGGAATGTACTTAGGATCTTGTATCTTTAATGGGAGTCATCACTGAAATTGCTGAGGAATTACCAGCATCTGTCTTGTGGAAATCAAACAAGAGTTAAAATAACCAGGATCACCTGCAAGGTACTTTTTAACTTCTGTTATTTGAAAGCTGTAGAGTACTTGATATATCAACATCAGTAAGAATATAATGAAAGATTATATGAAAGCTAACTTATAAAGAAAGCAAACCCTGTGGTCTGTTTTTGGAGTGTGAAAACATTTCACATGCTGCTCTTTGAAGGATTATGAAAAGGGTGCTGCACATTTTCAGGAGTGTCCAACTTAAGAATTTGACAAGCTGTAGCCTGTTCTTTACTTAGGTTGCAGTAATTTGATTTCTTTATGGGCCAAAATGGTTCTTTGACTTACATGTCAAATTACAGAATGTGAGAGGTTGGAAGGGACCTTGAAAGATCATCTAGTCCAACCCCCCTGCCAGAGCAGGATCACCTACAGTAGGTTACACAGGAATATGTCCAGACGAGTTTTGAATGTCTCCAGAGAAGCAGACTCATAGAATAACTTAGCTGGGGTTTATCCAGAGGAATTCTGAGTATTTCCAGGAATAGTTTCCACAGTCTCTCTGGGCAACCTGCCCCCGTACTTGACTGCTGCCATGAAATTTCTGTACCTGAACAGAATTTCACATGTTGTAACTTACCTGTTGCTCTGCACTTCGCAGAAGAGTCTGCATCCATCTTCTCTATACCTTCCCATTAGGTAATTGTAAGCTAATTGTGTGTTAAAAATAAAGATATCAACTTCTATAAAGCAGCAAAACAGGAAAAAACCCAAACAATATAAACCAGAGCATGCATGTTTAACACAGGACAGAGCTAAGGCAAAACACATCTTAAGTTTTGGAATAGCTATATTGGAACATGACCAAACTGATTTTGGAACCAAAGTTATGTGTTGGTTCTACTGCTATGCTTATCTCTGGGCAGGGGAGAAAAGAAAATCTGAAATGTCTGTTATCCTCTAACTTAATATTTACTTGGCTGTGGCCATGTTTATATTTACAGAAGATAGAACTGCTTCTAAGCCTTACGCATGGAAGAACGTACAAGTATGTCTTAATGTTGGTTAAGGGGCCCAGGGTTCCTAATTTTAGAATATACTTAACTATTTTTCACCAGCAATGAGGTTCATCTGCTATGTGCTGTAGGACTGATGTTGCATTGGAAGTGGAGCTCGAAGTAGAAATTTTGCTTTTAATAAACTCTGAACACTTGGAAAACTGACTGTAATATTCAAAACGGGAAAATACAGGCTTTTAACTTGCATTGAAAATAGAAGGTTCTATTGTTTCTCAGACTTGGTAAGAAATGTAGAGAAGGAAGTATAGGATCTTTGAAGTATTATGAAGTCGTAAGTGTAATGAATGTGTAGTGTGTTTTAACACTGTGAACTCTATTCTATTACTTTTCCAGTTTGCACTTTGAATAACCTCATATCGCAGAACAGATACTGCATGTCAAGCCAGATTTTATCATAGCTTCAAGCCCTCAGGACTTCTGTGACTTCAGCTCCTCTAATCTTCTTTCCCTTTTTTAAATTTGCTTGAATTCTCGATTCATATTATGATTACTTCTGTATTTATTATAGGTTGAATAGTTTGATTGGATAATATTTGTTAATGTATAGTATTCCTCTTAAGCTTTTTAAAGCCAAACTCACTTTGAGATTTATTGTATTTACACGTAGATGCACTTTCTTTCATGTTTCTTGAGTTTAATTTTATTTATTCAAGAGTGTTAGTTGTTTTATAACAACCCAGGTCGTGGGTTCGAACTTCGTTTGGTCCCCATGTGTTGCCTGATCTAGTTGAGAGGTGTCCCTGCCCATGGCAGGGAGGTTGGATTAAATGGTCTCTAAGGTCCCTTCCAGCCTAGGCCATTCTGTGATTAAATATAAAGAACACCATGGGCTGTTCTGTTGTATAAAACGTTCTTCATTTACTTTTCTGACAGAATCCTCTGGCTGCTCTCTGAATTGAGACTTTTTTCATAATTACTCTGTAAACTGCAAGCAAAGTTTGAGATGAGACATGCTTAGGAGGTACCTGGATCGTAAGGTTTACATTGCATGTGTTCCTCTTTGATTTTTAGACAGTGACATTAAAAGACGGGTTTTTTTATATTAGACTATCTCTTTAAACAATATCATTTAAAATACCAATAAATAAGCATCCAAAATACATGCACATATTCTAGGTAAAACTTTTTGAACAAGTCTGCTCTGTTAGCATCAGCACTGGAACTTGTAACAGTAAACTACACACATCTGTAGTCTTGCAGTACTTGGACCTTACTGTGCATGTGACTGGGTCTTCCCAGCCTTGCCCCCTGGACTTGAAATTTCATGCTGATATTGCTACAAAATGTGAACAGAGGCATAATATGAGGGTTCTATAAGGGCTATTTTGCATTCTGAAAACAAAAGCCTTTTGTGTGTGAAAAGCTGCAAACTATACACCTTGTAGACAGAGCGTAGAAATAAGGTGAGGAATGGGAGGGGAAGCACAGCAGAAGAGGAGGAGTTTCTTCTGAACCTAAAACTTTCCCATGAAGCTACCACAAATTGAAAAGGAAAAAGGAAAAGTATCTCATGGGAGTAGAGCAGTAGAATATAAAAAAATCTTGCAACATTCATAACTGTGACCACGAATAAATGTCAATTAATAAGGATACTGTGAAACATCTGATGTAAAGGTCAGGCTGATATATTCCGTAATCAGTGTATCAGTAATTGTATTGCTTTTTCCAATTTCTGTAGTGAGACGACTAGATTATGAAGATAAGTGCTTTTTAAAGTTTGTTGGAATATACTATTGTTGTCAGTGTAAAATGCTATGGAAAAGAGTGAGATGCCAAGTACCAAATATAGAACATGGGGGGAGACAGGGAGAAAGACACGGATGCATTCCTTGATACTGCAAACTTCATAAAGTCATGTAAGAAATGTGCTAGTTCAGGAGATCAGTGAAACCTAGCTACCAAAATACACTAGCGAGCTAGAGACACTGTTTTCCTCCTGCATAGGATATGAACCTCCTGTGGGTTTACATCAGCTGGGGAGCAAGTCTTGCATACGGTGTTGACCAAACTCAGGCAGCATAAACTGAATTGCTAGCATGGGGACAGCTGTGAAATTAGACCTGCGAACAGAAGTTCGTGGGTAGGAAAATCTGTATTGTTAGTGCTCCGCAGAGCTTTTCAGAGATGCGCAAGGTAGCAGGGAAGCTATGTTGGTAATGTTGATGTCAAGTGCTTTTGCTGCAATGGTAAAAGACCAATAAAAAGGTTGATGAAGGGTCTGGTTATAACTCATATACACATAAGAAAGCTGAAGGGAGGATACTTTTTCCTTTTGAATTTGAGCCCAATACGTTGCTCCAACAGATCAAAACCATCTGAGTTTACACTATAAGGATAATCCTGATGCAAGAGGTCTGCTGCAACATTTGTTTGTGCGATGTGAGCTGTGGCAGCAGTTGTCTGACAACTCCTTGGTTTTTTTTGCTTTTTCTCATATTTGAACGGTTACAGGAAGTGACTGTAGGCATGCGACAGAGATTTTGCTGTCTCTGTTGCCACGAGCAATGTTCTAGAATGCCTCTGTACAAATGTGCGATCTGTAACATCAGCAGTTACCACAGCATGTCACTCTTGCTGAGTGCTGGCCTCCAGTGTGTGCACAGCTGATGGCCTAAAGCATTGTAGAGAAGAATAAACAAAACATGATTAACTTATATTAATAAAATCTGAATATTTCAAGTGTCAGCTTCTGTGGAAGGCCTGGTCCAACTTTACTAATGAACTTGCCTCAAGATCAAATTACTTTAGATAGAGAGATGTCCATTAACAGTTCATGGGCATGATCTTGGCTCCCCTCAACAGAGCCAAGGCCAAACAAGTCATCTGGAGTGGCTCAGACAGCGTACAGTAATCTATTAGCCCATGGTGAAATCTCACAAGCCCTAGACCCCTGCAAAATACACTAATAATCAGTGTTCTAATGTTATAGGTTTAAAATTGTAATTTTCTCCCTTCATTTGACAGACATTTACCTGTGTGCTGGGAGGAGGAAGAAGATTAGGTCATTTTTTACTCTGCTGCCTGTTGCTTTCAGGTCTGGTGAAGAGCCAGACACTTTGTGGAAAACTCTGTGATCTTTAAAATAAATAGAAACAAGCTGCTTGCACTTGTTGAATTAAAAAAAAAAAAACAAACAAAAAACCAAAAACTGAAAACCATAAGAAATGTCTGTTTGCTGTGAACTGATGTGAGCAAGAACATGCTGCTTTTTTTTTTTTTTTTTTTTTTGTAAACAAGTTGTTGAGGTTCCTGTTCTCCTATTTATACCAGTATGGTAAGTCTAGTCACTGAGCTGTACTGTCTCTGCAGATAACTTACTCTACTAGAAAATCTTGTTAGGATTATGGCCATTTCCCATGATTTTCAAAGGTGTCTCAGACCTGGTCAGGATAAGCATTGATAGGTGATTGAATCATTCTGACAGTTTTCCTGGCGTTTACTTTTTTGCAGCTATCTTGTACCCTTACCACTACTAGAGGGTTTATGAGGTGGGTAGCTTACATATGGCAGACACTTGAGTTTTGGTGATAAAATACCAAACTGGAAAATGCACTTCACCTATTTTCAAGAGAAATGGTATGTCTTAAGTGCTTGGATGGACTATATAGCTGTGAAATGAAGCCAAACCTGTTTTGATTTATAATAGTTCTGTGACTTGTGAGTTTTTCTGTGAAAATGAGATGTGTCTATTTAATGCATTTGTTTTTCAAGACCTCTTACAAGTTGTCCGATGGCTGTAGAAAACTGAAATACTTTTCTTTGTTTTGACTCTGCTCACAGGCAGTACTGGCTTAATAGCTGCTATGAGATAATGATGATTTCTGAGTATAAACAAAATGTTTAGGTGCATTGCGAGACCCTGTTCAAATAAGAGTTTTATAAAAGTGAAGAAAAACTTTCTGGAGCTATTTCTGTAAAAAAAGATGATGTGCAGTGCTGTTGATTACACTTGTTGTTATACTTGTTTTCATTGCAACATTTTTATGATACAGGAGAGTAACTCCTTTAAACATGTTCTCAGCAGTTTTCCTGAGCTAAAAGCCAGGTGTAGTGAAATAATAGCATTTATTTAAATTCAGGATCAAAGAGTTAAATTCAGGATCAAAGAGAAATATAGACAAAATAATTTTTCTGAAGTCAGCATATGATTAAAAAATTAATGCAAATCCTTTCTTTGGAACACGCTCTTTGGTCTGTGTTTCTTTGGTCTGTATTAAATTCCGATGGGCTTTCCATCCAGGAAGGAGAAGAAGTGTGTGCTGATGGGGAAGCCACTTCTCCACCTCTCTAGAGATCTTGTGGGAGGTCTGAGGTAGTTCACACTATTCTTGCTGAGGTTCAACAGGAAAGTAATTTCTAATTACTACTAATTAAGAAATTCATAGAGAAGTCAGAGAGAGATATTTCAGAAACAACTGACTTGACTGGATTTTAATTGTAATAAATAATCAGACTTTCTATTTTATAATTGATTTTAAGTAGTCACTTGAGTAACACTTCAAACTTGGTTCTCTGAACTGCTGCAGTGACAGCAGGCGCTGAGTGTGCTGCAGCAGGGAAATCTGTTCTGAATTGCTATATTAGGTTTGCTCTTGGTGTTGGTTGTGGGAGTAGGCTGTGTGCATTTACAATGGAAATGAGAAAGGACTTCTTCCACTTTGCTCTAAGTGGATGTAAGCAGCTTTGATATTGGAAGACTGGAAAACCATCATAGTCTATACATTATAGTCCAGTGGTGTATCTCACTTCTCATTGATTAACTCATTGTTCGATAAAGCATTTTATTCCTATATAGAATTAAACATACAGTTATGTAATCTTAAACCCACTGTCTACCCTATATTGAATGAATATTTGCTTGTTTCTATTATTCCTTCTGGAACATTCACAGGTCTGATTTTAAAAAAAAAGCATCAGCTCTACAGTTGGGAATCTAATTTGATTCATTTCTTATATTGTTTCTTATTGATTATGTAATAGTTGCTAGGCTCTTAAAAGAAGAAGATTAACTGTAGATTGCAAAAATGGAGGGGAGAAATGTAGACCCGATGGACTTGAAATGCACATTGTATCTCCCTCATCCCAACAGAAGGGGGGAGTTTTCTCTGGTTTTGAGAGCTTTCACTCCCAACGGTGGGAGTGAGCTCTGTAACAGTTTAACTAATTCACAAATCAGTTTTGAGACTGAATAGGCAGTATGACAGAAGCATGTCTTCTAGAGAAATTTAGATATTGGCAAAGTAGTGGCTGCACAGAAGAGGTGAGAATTGTTATCATTCGTGGAGGGCATGAAGATGGAGCAATGGTTTTATGAGAAGCTGACTACAGGGAGAAACTCTAGCAGAATGGGAATAGGAGGATATTTGTAGCTAAATTTTCCCTTTAGGTTTTCAGCACCCTCTCAGTTAAATATTGGGGTTGAAGAAATGTGACTTTTATTTAAGATTCAGCAAAAATAGGTCTCGGGAGGAATTTGAATGAGAATGCATGTGTGTGGGTGAGGGATGGCATATTGGAGTGAGAAGGCTTTTTCTTTGCAGAGTGGGCAGCACAGAGGAGGTGTGAAAAAGTAGGAGGAGACAAATAGACATTTCTGACTAAGTTGTTATGACAGGAAGCAAGGTCCAAGAAATAATTTAGGATGGTAAGACCAGACCTGATCCAATATGATAATGTGGAGGAAAAGTACTGTGGAGGTTTGAAGGAAGGACATGACTTGATCAAAGACAGCAGTTGAACAGACATTTATTAGAATTACCAGAAAGCAATGTTATGAGTACTGAGATTAAGTTACGATGTGTAGAGTACGGTTGAGTGCTAAATGCTATTGGACGAGGAAAGCGTTTGATAACCATTATGTTGATGAAAGTTTAGTGAATGAAATATGAGCAAAAGTGCATGACTCTGTTGTGCTGCAAGAGTAAATAATGGGGGGGAAAAGAGGATTTGCCAAAAGGAATGAAAAAACACAGAAGGGGCTGATGTGAGAGGAACAAGAGGTCTATTTTGTCCATACTAAGCTTTACCTTGCTATCACTCATTCAAGATATGTGCTAGCTGACAAAGGAGAGAACAGATGAACTAGCAGGTGTGAAAGCATCAAAAAAATCTGAGGAGTAAAGCAGATGGGAGACTGTCAAGTGAGAGCACAATAGGTGAGAAATGGCAACTTCGCAAATTCTTAGGACAGAGATATAGCAAAAGCTGAGCCTCAAATATTTTGCTGCCCAGCAGCCATTGTCACCTACTTCTTTTAATGCCTCAGTTCAGGCTGTTCCTTCCTTATGTCATATGCAGTATTGTGAATAGCTCATTCTCACATATAGGGGAGATGAATCTATCTTATGTTGTATTAAGATAAATACTGTGCTTTAAATGGAGTTTGATTAGAATGTTTCAAAGCTAAACTATAGCTATCTAAACATTAAAGACCTAAAAAAATGTACTTTGTATTATAAAATCTGTCAGTAACTTCAGGCGTCATAGGCTCGTATCTCTTAATCATAATGGAAAATTTTCCTCCATCTTAGTTTTTGCAAAGTTAGTACTCTTTTTTTTCTCTGGAAAGGCAGACAGACAGACACCTTTGATCCACTGGAATTGCACAGAGGTCCTCTTTGGAGGTATAGTTCTTCCTACGGTGTCTGCACCAGAACCATGCTGTTGTGACTTCTTGTGGTGCTTGGGACCAGGCACATGGAGCTATGTACAGGCTGTCCATGGCCATGCTCCAGACTTGCTGGATTCTTCTTTCTAAGGGAATCATCTCAAGCAAGGGGCAAGAAAATGAGTACAATTGATCTCTGGACCTTCCCTATCTGCACTTGAAGGATGATAGAATCACAGAATAGTCAGGGTTGGAAGAGACTTCTTCCTAATGCCCAGTCTGAACTGACCCATCTCTAGTTTTAATCCATTCTCTCTAGTCCCACCACTACCCAACATCCTAAAAAGTCCCTCACCAGCTTTCTTGTAGGCCCCCTTAAGAAACTGGAAGGTCACAATAAGGTCTCCTTGGAGTCTTCTTTTCTGCCGACTGAACAATCCAAGCTCTCTCAATCTGTCTTCATAGGAAAGGTGCTCCAGCCCTCTGATCATCCTTGTGGCCCTTCTCTGGACACATTCCAGCATGTCCATATCTTGTTGTAGGGACTCCACTAGTAGAGGATGACATCTATCTGGAGAGGGCTTTGTACTGGAAATATCAGCTGAGTGATTTGACCCAGTCTCAAGCTTCTATGCAGTTCAGAAGAACATCTCAAGGTCTGAGTAGAGGATGATACAAAAGTGTGACTTATCACAGTCCTGTGTTGTATCAGTTGTTACACAGCACTTGCTTAAAGCAAATCTGGCTCTGACTTGCCCAGATCTAGCTTAATTATCAATAAAACTGAAGGTTTTCAGGAAGAAAAATCATAGGTGAAGATGGAAGAACCTGAGCACAGTGTAACTGAGACAATTCAGATAACTCCATTATTGTTCCCTTTTTTGTTATACCTAATTATCTGTGTTTCACATTTAAGATTTTTACATACTCTTTGCCCCCTTTATTTTTATAGATCTTAAAAGGTAAGAAGAGCTTACCTTTCTATTTTCTTGAGTCAGGAGCTTCTGATGTTTGAATACAAAAAGCTGTGTGTTTATCTCGTTCCATTTCTTGACATGAAGCTGATGCAATTTTAAAGGGTTTAGATGGAGAGGAGCTGAAGGCAGTCAAATAAACTTGTAAAAAATACCTATCTTCGTTTCCTGGGAAAACAACAAGCTTACCAAAGGCTTTTAGCAAACCTTAAGAGGTGCCTGTTATGAGATTATGTGCTGTAATATTCGATTAAAGAAGCATTCTGAAGTAGTGTTAGGAAACCATTAAATCTTATTAGACAGTTTTATTTGGACTGTTGTATATATGGGATTTTAAAGTGAGTTTAGGGACTGACAAAATGTTTGCAGGGCAGTGCAAGGATTTTGCTTTACCCTGAGAGTTGTGTATCACAGGGACACTTGCAGTAGGAAGAGGGCCAGGACAGACCTGATGCCGTGTCCCACGTGAATGTATGGATGAGAGCTCTAACACGGCTGTTGAATTCTTTGACTGCATTGGGTAACAGTGATGAAATCTGTGCCTTGTGCTTTATACTCCTCTGAAACCAACAAAAGATGAACAACCTCAGTAGCAGCTTTGTATGTGTACTTTACTTGTATACACACAATCTTATTCGTAAGCGTTACTGATGGAAAAGAGAAGTCTAAAGCACCTGTTCTGCTTGAGTCTGGCAACAAGGTGCTTTGTCAAATGGCACCTGAGAGTGTGCTGGTACAGACACAGCCACTTTGAATTCAACAGAGATTGCTGGTGTGGTTCAGAAAAGCTGCTCAATAGATGGTGTATTAAAACAACTTTTGTCCCCTGATAAAGTGGGATGAGTTTAAATCACCGACCTGAATGATAAAATATTTGTCAGTTATCCAGTCTGAATTAATATTTCATAATGACACAATTATTTTGCCTGGCTTGTGATCAGACTCTACTAGTTAGCTGCAATATTTCTCATGTAAAAAGAGAAGATGTGGGTGACAATCTCCAGATGTTGTAGGACAGCTGGAAATGTGAGATGTAAATTCTTATTGCAGATATTGCATACTTTACTGTCTTCTCTTTGAGACTTGGCCCTGTATAGCCTTGGTACAAAAATATGTGGTTAAAACCAAGCAGCTGTCAATCACTTTTACTTAGCATTTCTAAATAGTTACTGATTGATGTCCAAACACTGTGCATACTTACATATGGTTTGTCCCTTCAGCCACGGTCCAGATGTTATAAACTTGAGTTAAAGACTGAATGTCACTTTCAGGATGATACCTATGATATGTGGGCATAGTTTGAAGTTTGGTTTGTTTTTTTTTCCCGAATATTTTGCATACAACTTTTATTCAACTGAATATTTATTATTGTATGCTGTAGAAAAAAGTCGTTTGGCACCCCTGAAAGTTCAATTTGGAGAGCTGTACTTTCGGAATAAGGAGTTCCAACTTTTTTTTCTTATGCAGAAAATAGTTCTAAATAGTGTTTAAATTTCTTCAGACCTACAAATTTTATTATTTTTCCTGAAATACTGAATTGTTAATGTCTTGGCAGAAAGTCAAGCACCTGGCAGTAGTAGATGCTTAATTTGTCTACAGATAAACATCTTAAAAATGATATCCTGGAATGAAGAAAATGTGGAAAGGCAGATATCTTTCCTGTGTGGAACACCAGCTTTCTCAGACATGGCAGAACAGCTGTTGTGGAGCACTGCTGGAGGTGCTGAGTGAGCTGCAGTGACCTCTAAGAAAGGAAACATGTTGTGAATAAAAATAAACATAAATGTCAATGCTGATGAATAGAATTAAAGTTTGTTCACAGATGACATAGAAATGTTTTTATATATTTAATATGTATTAAAATAATACACTTGCAAAGGGAGAGACATATTCAGTTCAGAAGGGAATGTGAACAGTTGTGTGAAGAAGCATTAAAAATTGAAGAAGACCTCGATGGTTAGGTTAATAGAAAAGAGACATAATTGAGCTGTTAGAAGTGTTTAGATTATTAATGGAAGAAGTCATAGAGTCATAGGGGTGGTTTGATTAGAAGGGACCTTCAAAGACCATTTAGTTCTAACCTTCCCGCCATGGACAGGGATATCTTTCACTAGATCATGTTGCTCAAAGCCCCATCCAAACTGATCTCAAATACTTTCCAGGATCAGGGAACATACCACTTCTCTGGGCAACCTGTTCCATTGTCTCCCCACCCTTGTAAAACATTTTTTCATTATACCTGATCTAAATCTAAGCTCTTTTAGTTTACAACCCTTGCCCCTTGTCCTATCACTACAGACCCTGGTAAAAAGTCTCTCTTCAGCTTTCCTATAAACGCCCTTTAATTGTGGAAAAGCTGTACTAAGGTCTTGCCAGAGCCTTTTCTCCAAACTGAATGACCCTAACTCTCAGTCATTCTTCACAGGAGAGGTGTTCCATCCCTCTGACTGTTTTCATTGCCCTTCGGGGCCCATCTCGGCAAGTCTGTGTCTTTCTGGGATCCCAGAGCTGAATGCAGCACTGCAGGTGGAGTCTTATAAGAGCAGAGCAGAGGGGGAGAATTGGCTCCCTCGACATTTGGACTATGCTTCTTTTTATGCAGCCTGGGATATGATTGACTTTCTGGGCTCTAAGTGCACAAATACCTTTATCTCCAGTTTAGAGACAAGGATGTAGTGTACAGCAGTGCCAAAGGCTTCATGGAGGTCAGGGTAGATGATATGGTAGCAGTTGCTCTTCCCTTTTTCACCAATGCAGTTACTCCAGTAGCTGGAGCAAAGTTTTTGGTTACTAACCAGGAACTACTTAGTTAGACATAAGAACCTGATCTAGTAGTTAGGACTGTGGAGGCATTAATACAATACAAGTAAACCCAGAAGTCATTCTAAATTTTAGCAGACTATCATTGATATAAATAATGCAAAAAGAAGTAAGCTTGTAAATCGGTATTTCAACTAAAAATTAATCTCTATGAAGTTTTACAGTAGCTACTCTGTTATTCAGGAGCTAGCAGAAGCTGTCTTGCAAATTCCCTGTCTTATAAGCACAGACTTTAACAGAGTAATTTCAAATCCCAAATATATTGTATATTGATGGTATTTTCAACTGCTACAAATAAGCATGCCTTTGATTTCAGTGAAGTGATGTTCATTTAAAACAGTACAAAATCTTAGCCTTAGTCTGCATTAGGCTTTAGAACATCTGCTCCATTGTGCTTTTGTGACAAAGGCCTTTATTTACAGGTTATAACCAAGAGAATGAATGGAATAATAGTGCTTTATTTACACTTAGTTATTTTTCCTAGTCTTTTTCTATGAAATAGGTAATCTAGGGAGACACAGAAGGCAGTATGAAGTATGGAAAATTCTTTTCCACCATTGAAAGAAGCGAAACATGCAATGCTTTGGAAGCACATTAAATAATTTTTTTTCAGAGGTGATGAGGAATGACTGCTTGACTACAACTTAAAATAAGTTTTAGCAGGTAATAAAAGCAAATATAGTACCTGATGGGAAGTTACCAATTCATTGCATCTTTTTTGTTAAAGCACATTTTGAAATGAACAGGAAAGACTGGTTGTGCAAACAGGTAAAAGTGACTTGAAGTTGTAGCCAAGTCTGCCTGGGATTATACCTATAAGCCTTCCAATATTTCATCTTATCATGCATTTTAATCTGAATTATCAAAGGAGAGAAAGTTTTCATAACTTAAACCTTTTCCTCTAAAAAATATTGTTTATTTCTTGCTGAAATGATATCTATTCCATCTCTTTGAACTTTGTTCTAAAATAGCATTTTGTTTAAAGAAACTAACAGGTGTTCTTAAAGCAAAGTTGTGTTTCTTTGGAACTCCTCTATTATATTTACTTTGCCTACAGCTGGAATGAAGGTAAAATGGAAAATACCCTTAGGTGGTACATATATCCTTATTATTGTGTATATGTATTAATTATTCTATGATACATCCTGATCTCTGCTGAAGAGGCCCTGCTAAAAAGGGAAGAGAGCTGATGGAGAAAAAGACCAAGACAAAACCAGGAGAATGTATTTTAAAAAGTAAACAGATATCTGAATATTTTATCATGGCTTCTAGGATGTCATGCTGATAATAATTGGATTTTTTTTTTTTAAATTAAAAATATCAGTTTCATAGCCTGATGTGTAGATGTCTTAATTTTAACAAGGCAGGTATATTAATCACTCATTACATATATTTGATCTGGATAAAAACAACATTATAAAGGAGGAAAAATTACATGTAGAAATGTTCCAGCTATCATAACAGTGTGCATCTCAGTAACAGAACTTCTTTTAAATTTATTAATATTTACAGTTCAAATTTTTTTTTATGGAAAAAGTGTTAAAATTCATGATATACTTGCTTTTTGTTCAGCACATAGGGATTCCTATTTTCTGTTGCTGCAAATCGTATTTCAGGCTTGTGGCCATAGAAAATCTTGTAGGTTATTTTTTACAAAGTAAATTAATTTACAAGGCTCAATCAACCTGCGAATGTGACATCAGGAATTTGGTCCTTACTAGAGAATTATCTTCTTTCTCTGCAACATAGAAAAAGCAGTGCTACTGACACCTGAATTTTGACTTTTGCAGAAGTTTAACCCTTCTATTGTAGAACACCTGCAATTTACTAGGGATAGAATTAGAAAAGATATTACGTATAACTTTGCATCACTGAAGGAACAACTGAAAATGGACATATCTCTGCAATGCTTTAAAAAATGTTGTCAAGAAGGAAAAGGTGTCTTGGATCAATTTACAAAAACAAATAAGATTTCTTTTTTTCTTCAGAAAGATTAATTTATGCTGGAAAGTGAGGCTTATGAGGTCACCAGAGCATTTCACTTTTTCCATTAGGCAGCAGAGAAGGGTGACTCTTACACAAAGGAACAGTAGGAAATGAAAAGAAGAAATAGAAAATTAAATCAATAGGGATTAGATCTCAGTAATTTCTTCCACTCTTATTTCCAGCTGCACTCATCTTGAGAATTTTTATTCTCATAAGCATGCTAATTCCTCATCTATAAAAATGTACTGTTCTTAAAAGTACTCAGTTCCTTTCCAGTATAGTGTAAGGCTTCCTTTTGTATATGTGTGTATATATATGAAAGAAAAAAAAAGTATAATCTGAAAAAAAAAATCTTGGGATGGTTTTTGGTGAGGATGCTGATCCAACACCAACAGAGCTTTTGTATATGTCTTAGTAATGATATGAGACTGTGGAAATAACAAGACTTGACATAAGACGCATAACAGTTGGTAGCATGTAGTAACTTGGTAAAACCTGAAAAAACCCTCTGTATGTGTACGTACAGATATGCGTATATGAATGTAGTTACTTTTAGCTGTCTTAGAGTTCTGTACTGATGTGCCATTATGATAGTGAGGGTTTTGCTGGCTACCTCCAAGCTCACGGAGACAGGCATGCAACAGCTTGCTCTGAATGTGAGGAGAGATTCATGGAAGACAATCACAGAGCTTTTTGCAACATAAGGGTCAATTTACTGATTTTTCAAGGTATAACAGCTAAATAGTCTTAGCCTGTCAGTATTATCATAATAATGAATAATCTATATCATTCTTGTTTCGTACAGTAATGTTTGCTTGAATTTCTTGTGTGTGCATGCAAAATTTTATGCTGAAAACTCCAACAGCTTAAAAAGTCAGAGCTGCTGCTGACTCAGTTCTTGGATACCATGGAGTGGCTCATCCTCAGCTAAGTCTCTGGGTAAGATTGAGAAGTAAGCCCGAAGCTATGAGTCAGTTGAATTTGGAAAGGGACTGCTGAAGCAAGCTGATGGATGCAGAAAGAATCCACACCTGAGGAAATTTTGGGAAGAGTTGGATTTCCTCGTCCAGCCTAACTGAGAAAGGAAACCTGAAGAAGCAGTTGTAGGGGAGCTGAGAAGCAGTTTCCCAAGTGAACTGAGGGCTGGTGCTGTAATTCTCCATTGGCTGTGAATAGTGGGGATCTGGGACTGTTTTACCGGTGAGGGTTGGGATTAAGAGGGGGGGAAAAATAAATAAGACTTGAAGCTGGGCTGGAAAATGCCTTGTCATAGGTTAGACAGAGTAAACATACAGTGGATCTAGATACTTGGGCTTATCTAAGAGCAAGCAAGATGTGAGATTTTACCCTGCTTGACTAGGTCTTGCATGAGCTCACTTGCTCGCAGTACCACATTCCTGACAAAGAGATTGCTGCTGGTCTAGGAAGCTTGAGCAGAAAATTGTGATTCTTGCTGTGCTGCTGCTCACAGTGATGCAGTTACAGCCCCTCGCACTACTCACCAAGGTCCCTGGGTACTCCCAGCATTTGTTTCCATATATCATTCATCTCCAGGTTTTTCCGCAGCACAGATCGTTTTCTTCATCTCTCCTAGCTCTCCTCCTGGTTGCTAGACAATCTTTTTGAGAACTCTTACTTTCTGCACTAGCTCTTCTTTACAGAACCTCAGCAGCCTCATCTTCCCTATCCAAGCAGTCAATATGCAGAAGCAGAATGAAAGATCAGCTTTCTAATCTATGGTTATGTCTCATTTATTATTCTTTTAATGAATTGGAGAATGCAGGGTATTCTGCTTTTGGCAAAACATGAAATTGCCTCATACTGGTTGCAAGTAGAAAATAGGCTTCTGCTTGAGAGTTTAGAGGTTGTGTTTTGGATGTTCACCCTTGCCTTACACACACAAACATCTGCTGCTGTGTTTGCATGCACACCTTAAGCTGCATGTTGCTATGAGAAACGACTGGAGAAAACCGAGTCTCGTGATAGGTCTCAGGTTCAAAACTGCCTACTTTGTTTTGTCTTGAGACCATAGCTGAGGGTCCAGTACTATAGCTGAAATGGAGACAGTGTAAGATTCCCTTTTTTGGAATACATAAGTATCCATTGCACTTTAGTCAGGAGGACAAGACTGGAGACAAGCCATTACTCATTCGTGTTGAGATTATCTTTCTAAACTGTAGATACAGGTCATTGTTTTAGTGCTGGTTTCCAGTGAAAAGTTGACTCTGGTTTCCATGAAACAGTTTTCTAGATTAGAACGTTTTCACATCTCTTTGAAGGTATGAAGATATTTTTCAGATAAATACATAAATTGAAAATCAGCTGAACTGGTCAATTTTTAGCACAATGTTTCCTCTTATTAGGCACCAGCTATACTACAGGTGAAAGTAAAAGTCTGGCTGGAGTTAAAGTGTGTTCAAGTGGAGCTGGTGACATTTTGCTTTGAAGCTAGATTTACTGATAGAAAGTACCTTTTTTTTTTTTTTTTCCCTTAAAATATCAGGATTTGCTTTTAAACAGATTGAAGTTGATGTTCAACAGCTTGGAATTTCCAGGTAATTAACATAACTCTCTCTCAGGAAATTTGTCCTTCCTGGCAAATATGTCTCTGTCAGTGGTATTTTCTCTTTGACTTGCATTTGCTACAACTCCTGTTTTTATTCTGATAGGTCAAACAGGTGGATATCAAACAAAATCTCTGTCTCCCAAGGTGGTATCAGATATATGATTCGAGGAGTAAGTAGAATTTCTAGCATTTCCTTGCTTGTTTAGTTTCTCTTTCTAGGTATTGTGTGCAGAGCCAAGAGTTGCACCTTCTCCAGGCATAGTGTCTTCCTGAAGACTATCATGCTTGTGGTTTCATAAGTATACATACAATTTTGCAAAACAGTTGAGTATGATTTGATGAGTGGGGCACTTGCGCAGAAAGTGCAGAACTTCCTGCTGTCCTGTTGTGTGTTCAAGTTAATAGTCCTACAGAATAAATGCTACTTACATCGTGAGCAGGCACAGCCTATGTAGCAATATTGATTTTTTCAGTGTGAATCGGTCTGTGAAGATGATGATCAAAATTCCATGATCTTGCCAGAGACACCCAATTAGAATCGCTTAACATAAGGGTAGGTTTGGTGGTCAGCACCTAAAGAAATGCACTTGGTCCATAAAACAGATTGTGATGATTTTAGTTAAAACCAGTTAAGAAGGGGTCCGAATGCAAAAGGTCCTACATCCTCCAGAAGTTATTTCTGCCTCCAGGTCTCTGGGAAATATGGCATTAATAAATGTGGAGTTATCACTAATACTCAGGGTGCAGGCAGAAGAGGACCTCATAATCTCAGGAGGAAAAATTGGGATACTATTTTGGTAGAAGGCATCAGTAGACTATATTAGAGAATTTTAAAAATTCCACATTACCGAAATAATTTCCATTTCACTTCCATTATAACTGACAAAGTCTATTTCAACAATGTATTTTTTAATTTTTCTGTTTTGTATTAAAAATAACCTGAATCTCTATGCATGGCTTTCATTTGTATTTGTGACCTCTTGAGTAATTAGACAATTAGAGAAGGAAAGATTTGTGACTGAATTGAGAAATTCAAAGATGATGGGTTATTTTCGTAGGTGCCTCTATGATTAGGGAGTTAGGGTTTTTTTGTAATGCTTAAGGAAAAACACTATTTGTGCAAACGACAGTAGTTATTTGGCCACTGTGGTGAAGAATAACAAGAAAAG